>NC_041360.1:5310175-5385175 GCF_900634415.1 Cottoperca gobio | reverse complement strand
TCCTAAACCTCTAACATTTTCAATAACATTTGAATACCTCAACCTTTCATCCAAACAAAAAACAACAGTTTTTTTCTACAATAGTAACTTTACTCTATCTCTCTTAGAGGTAGTAAGATGTGTAGGAGAATTCATGAGGACCACTGTGCTAAGAGAATCTAACTGCACTTAATTATGCGACAGCAGATGATATTGACATTGGTCTCACTTACTGTACATACTTTCGGGTCATTTCACTCAGTGGGGAACTTTCCTATTTTAAAAGACTATTCGACTGCAGCCTCCTTGTCTGTGCCGAAATTAAAAATAATCAACTGTCCAATCAGAGCTGGAGGGCAGAACCCTCAAACTGCTTGAGGGCTTATCATCACTTACTGACGGCAGCCAAGACAGACAGACTTTGACATTAAGACAATTTCCTGTGTGAATCTGTTACATTTTGTGATTGGTGATCTGCAGTTTTAATGGCCGGATTGTGCTACAGGAATTCTGTACAGACGGACACTTCTTCTTGTAGTTTGTTCTCAAAATAAAAATAAAAAGCTTCAGTATTACTACAGCTATAATTTGGAACACGCCAATTTATTACATCATCAACCTGTGTGCACAGACCCCTGTTGGCAAGAAGAGCAAGAAAGCCAGCAGCAAGATCATGTTTCCAATGCCAGCATGGGCTGAAGCAGACAAGGCGTCTCCACAGGACATCATCCCTCATATTGTGCTGAATGTAACAGGGAAAGACTATCCGACTGCCACAGAGCTGCTCAAAGACTGCACCCTGCCTTCACTGATCCAGGTATTTTTCTGTTTTTTTGTAGTTAGTATACCTTACTGTATGTCTTTACAAAATGTAACATATCTCTTGGTTGTTCAGTCTATAACCATAAACTAATGTTTCCTTTTCTCTTTTGGACTTGTTAGGTTTTGAATGATTTGGGGTTGGGACCCAGCGGCCCACCCATCCCTCCTCCCACCACTTTCTCTATGGTTCCTTTCCCCCAAAACAGGGAGCAATCTAACAGTAAACTCACCTGTAGCTGTTTCACCTTCCTGGTTTCCTCAGGGCAGGACAAACAGGCTGAGGAGAGGAAAGATTCAGAGGAAGATGTGCAAGCATCAGTTGTAAAGGTAATGATCATTTTGCACTTGAAATTACCAATGAGGAAGTGAAAATCATTTCTAAGAAGATTTAGTGGCAAGAAGCTGCAGGATTTACAGTAAATGTGAAGAATAATTAGTACTAAGAATTTCCCTGCCATTAAATACAAGCTTTCACTCAATTCTATCATCGTCACAGGTTTATGATACCAAATTATAACTGATAACAGATAACAAACTGATATTACAAATGTCAACATTAAAGATTCAGAATGGTGTTTGTGTGTGCACTCTAAAGGAAGAGGCAGCAGCATCACTTTCCAAAGGTCGCAGCAGGGGCAGCATTAAGGAAAGTGCCTTAACAAAGGACAGGGATAAAATGAGCAGAGAGACTCAGAAGAGCAAGAGACAAACTTCAGCCAAGTCAAAAGCAAAGGGATCGGACGTGTCTCGCCTGTTACACGTGTCCTCCATGTCTGACTGCACTGAACAAGACCAACACCAAGGAAATTTAGAGCTGAAACGCAACCAGAGGTAAGGGGAAACACACACAGACATACTCTATAACAGGGGTGCCCAAAAGGTCAATCGCGATCGACTGGTCGTAGTGCGGGTAGGTCGTGCACTGTTTAAAAAAAAAATATATATATATATATATATATATACCCCCAACGGAACCCCACGGCTCCTGAAAGTTTTTGGTTTTTTCCTTGCCTTGCGCATTCACATTCCCTCTCCTCGCTCCCACAAACACACACGAGCGCACACACCTGCAGTCAGAGACATAGCGGAGGAAAGGAGAGGAGTGAACCCCCCCCCCCCTCCGTCGCAGCATTTTTAATACAGGAGGATCACTTTGACCTGGTCATTTTTAAAGTAGGTCGCAAGCCAAAAAAGTGTGGGCACCCCTGCTCTATAAGGACACATTCTGCTTTGTTGTTGTTGTTACTAAGTGAGTGTGTGTGTGTGTTTTTGTGCATTTATTTGTGTGCAGCCTGACAACATTTCGCTGGATTGTACCAGCAAACGGTGAGATCGTTCTGAAGGTCTGGTTCTACTCGGATTCCCCAGGAAAATTTGAACAGACCTTCAACTTTGAGCTACTGGGGACCCAGAGACTCTACCAGCTGCTCTGCAGAGGAATTTGCACCTATCCCTCCATCTGCAAAGACTACACGTCAGTCAGCAAGGAGAAGGGAGGGAAAGGGAGGGAAAAAGAGGGATTATTATAGATAAATATAGATACTCCAAAATAAGTTTTTCTTTCCTTTTATCAATAAAATCTATGAATCATTAAAAAGTGCAGTGTTATGAACATGACACAAAGGGTTGAACTTTAAAGCAACGACTCAAGACAATGTTTCAAAAGTAAAAAGGTCTTTACTCAAGAACGTGCAAATACAACAACAAAAAATCACTCATGAGGAAAAAACGTAGAACAAAGGAAAGGCAAAAAACATGAACTAAACTAAACTAAAGGCAAAATTCTACGATGGCTACTTGATTAAAAAAAACACTTGCTCTCTTGGTGGCAAAAGCACAAGACAAACTGGCACAGGACAAAGGGAGACAAGGACTATATATACACACACACACGATAATGGGAAACAGGTGGCGACAATCAAACAGGCGGGAAACTCACAAACAGGAAGTGCTCTGAAACAAGATGGAAAGGTAATTACAAAATAAAACAGGAAGTGCAATGACAGACAGTGCATGACCAGACTAGATATGAGTGACTGTAACTTTAAGTGAACAATGAGACAAGACTAAACATACATCTAAATAGACTATAAACTAAACATAAAACATAAATACATTAACACACATGACGGGATGTTACAGTACCCAACCACCCCCCCCCCCCCCCCCCCCCCCCCCCCTCTAGGGACGACTCCTGACGTCCCAGGCACTTTAGGGTGACATCGATCGAAATCTTCAATCATGGTCTGATCGACAATGAAGCTCGCTGAGACCCATGAACTCTCCTCAGGACCGTATCCTTCCCAGTCCACAAGGAATTGTCTTCCCCGTCCTTGCTTACGGACTGCCAGAAGCTTCTTATCGGCGTAGATGGGACCTCCCTCGACCATCTGGGGGGATGGAGGGGGCTTGGAGGCAGTAACCAGAGAACTCTCCCTGACTGGTTTTACCTTGCCAACATAAAACGTTGGATGGACCTTTAATGACCTGGGCAGACGCAAGCGCACAGACACTGGGTTTATCACTTTTGAAATTGCTAGCTTTTCCGACATGACATGGAGAGGTAAGTCATTGGTAGCTAGCCAAACTCTTTGTCCAAGCCGACAACGTGGAGCAGGTCTGTGGTGTCGATCCACCACCTTCTTCATCCGGCTGGCGCTGCGTAGGAAAGATGTCTGGTTCTGGGATACCAGGCACCGCAATCCGGTCTCAAGCTCCTGGTTGAGCCGCCTTAACTGGCCATCGGACTGAGGGTTGTATCCTGAAAACAGGCTGAAGGTGGCTCCAAGGAGATGGCAGAACTCCTTCCAAAAACGCTCGGTCTGAAAGAATGTCCCTGGGAAAACCATGAATACGGAACACATGATGTAACATGACCTCTGCTGTTTCCTTAGCAGAGGGAAGCTTTGGAAGTGCAATAAAATGTGCCATTTTACTAAATCTATCCACCACCATTACCTTCTGATATGGGTAATCCAGTGACGAAGTCCATTGAGATGTGGGAAAACAGGAAGAGGCTGGAGCAATTCCATCTGTGCTTCGGTGGAGGTCTTGTTTCTGGCACAGACAGTGCAGGCCGCCACATATTCTGCCACCTGTTTCCTCACCAGAAACGTTGCTGGATCACAAAGGTTGTACGTTTCACTCCAGGATGACAGGCGAGCAAAGACGTGTGAGCCCATTGTAGGACCTGTGAGGGGACAGAAACAGGGACAAACAACCTATTTTGTGCGCAACCACTAGGTGCCATGCCATGAAACTGCTCCAACCATACGTTTATGTGGAAGGATGCTCTCAGGTTCTTTAGCAACAGGTTCGGGATCATACAAACGTGACAATACATCTGGCTTAGTGTTCTGTGAGCCTGGTCTTTATGACAATACAAAATTAAAAAGGTTGAAAAACAATGACCATCTGGCCTAGCGGGAGTTCAGTCTCTTGGACTTCTTAATGTAGTCCAAGTTCTTATGGTCAGTCCAGAATAAAAATGGTTGTTCCGCCCCTTCCGGCCAATGACGCCACTCTTCTAGAGCCGCTTTCACTGCCAAGAGTTCTGTGTTCCCCACATCATAATTCCTTTCCACAGCGGTCTACTTGTGCGACAGGAAGGCACATGGGTGGAGTTTGTCATCCTGGGCAGATCTCTGGGACAACACTGCTCCGATGCCGTCGTTGGAGGCATCCACCTCCACTACGAATTGTCTCTGTGGGTCTGGCACGGTGAGAATGGGAGCGGTAGTGAACAGCCTTTTGAGTCTCTGGAAGGCTTCTTCTGCCTGAGCATTCCACTCAAACATGACCTGAGACGTGAGAATATGCAATGGTGCTGCAATGGCACTAACTTTTCTTATGAACTTTCTGTAAAAATGTTCAAAGCCTAAAAATTGCTGTACCTTTCTTTTGTTGTTGGGGGTCCAGACTTTAGGGAGGAGTCAATGTAAGTCTTCATGGCCTCTCTTTCAGAGAATGCTGTGCCGAGTCAAATAAATGGAACCTAATTTTCTCAGTGTGAGTGTTATCAATGGTTATCTGAACAGGTTGAGTCACAAGAGTTATTTGAAAAAAGAGTTTGCCATCTAAGTCCCTGGTCTTAATCGGGGCAGTCAAAGTGACAGTCCTAATGCTCAGTTCTTTGGCCAAACCCCATTAGATTTTCATCTGCTCCTGAATCTACCAGTGCACCCTGAGTAACGGTTTGGTCACGGATTTGGATTTCTACCGTGGTCAATGAACACGGAGGGAAGTCAGCCGCAGAAAATCGGCTCACCAGCGTCCTCCGCTGTGCAGATGAGCCTCTCCTTTTAATGGGCATGACAAGGATACATGGCCATGTTGTCCACAGTAGAAACAACATCTCTCCAGGTAACGGCGCCGTCTCTCTTCTGGTGAGATCTTGGCTCTGCACAGCTGCATGGGTTCCCCTGGTGCAGCAGAGGGGGCTGGTCTCTCGGGTGACGCTGAGAATGGAGGCCTGGGGCTTGAAGGAGTAGGCACGCGCTCCATGGGATTTAGGGAACGTGCACAGGTCTTACATCGCTCTTTGCTTCTTTCATGAAGTCTATTATCAATTGGAATAGACATGGCAATGATGGAGTCCAGATCTGGGGGTAACTCATGGGGATCTAATTGGTCTTTAATAGAGTCTTTTAGACCATTCATAAAAGCGTTTATCAAAGCCGCGGTGTTCCAACTGCTGTCCGCTGCTAATGTGCCAAACTCTATCGCATAGTCTGTTACTCGTTGGAGTCCCTGTTTGATCTGCATGAGCAGTCGTGAGGCTTCTCTGGCAGGTGATGAGTGATCAAACACATGGCTAAGAGTCTGCGTAAATATGTTCAAAGACTGACAAACAAGGGAGTTTCTTGACCACTCTGCAGTAGCCCAAGCAGCGACATGTGAGACAGTCTCCAGAATGCCAAACGAAGCATCGTTCCTGGGAAGGTGACTTGATCCGCCGCAGGAACAGCAGGTGACATGCTAGGCTTTGCTGCAGTAGTTGCAGAAGGACCAGCTTCAAGGTGTGTAAGAAGTTGCTGCATCTGGACTGCCAGGTGGTTCACTTGATTGGTGACAACTGACTGGAATTCTCCCTGGCGGTTGGCGAGGTCGATCATTCCTTGGTTGATGGAGGACAGCTGTTCGGCATGGTGTGTTAGCCTAGCTTTCTGCGCTAACACAACGGCCTTGAGCATGCTTGAGTCGGCTGAGTCCATTTTGTGGCCAGTTCGTTCTGTTATGAACGTGACACAAAGGGTTGGATTCAAAAGCAACAACTCAAGACAATGTTTCAAAAGTAAAAAGGTCTTTACTCAAGAACGTGCAAGTACAACAAAAAATTAGTGATGACAGTGCGATACTGAAGCTTCAATACGTGCTTCAAACCCTGAACTACAATTCCATAGAACCACTGCTTCGAAGCTTGCTTCAAATCACGTGACATATGACGTCCGAAGCAGTAACTGCTTCACTGCCTGAATGAATCACCGGACTGGTTTGCGGTCCAATCAGGTGATTCACTGGCACTGTCTCGTTTCGATTCTGACAGGTTGAGACAGTTTTGAATTTGAGCGTCTCACCACTTTATGAGTTGTTGTCGTAGTATGCGTTGTTGCTGTTGAGTTGTTGGTATTGCATTTGTATTGGATTGTATTGAATCATTATGGAGCCAGCCAACTAGCGAAACAATTTTTATGCACGCCAACATCATCTTCCTTGTGAGCAAGTAAAGAAACCAAATTTAAATCTGTTGAAAGAATAATATACATCCCACATATTTATACCCAGCCCCAGTGGCTTGCCGCAGAGGCCCGGGGTTTGAATCCGACCTGCAGCCATTTGCTGCACATCAATCCCCTTCTCTCTATGCAATCTTAAACTGTACTATCATTTAAGGCGTATAAAGCCCACATTCTTTTCCCAGCACTCACTTCTCAATAACACGTACACACAATCAATCTTTATTTTTAAATAGAACATGAACATATTCAGTCTTAGATGTGTGCGTCAAAGAATTTTCAAGGCAAAGATACTTTAAATCCACTGCAGCCTTGCACTTCCCCAGTAGAGGTCACTGTACCTGAAGCTTCGAGTAATGAACCCATTTTCGAAACAATTGGCTGAAGTGGTTCAGTGCTTCACAAAAGCTTAATTTGCCCATCACTACAAAAAAATCACTTATATGAGGAAAAAACATAGAACAAAGAAAAGGCAAAAAACATGAACTAAACTAAACGCAAAATCCTACAATGGCTACTTAATTCAAAAAACGCTGGCTCTCTTGGTGGCAAAAACACAAGACGAACTAGCACAGGACAAAGGGAGACAAGGACTATATATACACACACACGTAATTGGAAACAGGTGGCGACAATCAAACAGGCGGGAAACTCACAAACAGGAAGTGCTCTGAAACAAGAGGGAAAGGTAATTACAAAATAAAACAGGAAGTGCAATGACAGACCGTGCATGACGAGACTAGACATGAGTGACTGTAACTTTAAGTGAACAATGAGACTAGACATGAGTGACTGTAACTTTAAGTGAACAATGAGACAAGACTAAACATACATTTAAACAGACTATAAACTAAACATAAACCATAAATACATTAACACACATGACATGACAGGTGCACCCGGCCAATGGTGCATTCACATGCTCCTGATGGTCCCATTTCCCGAGTTGGGAATTCATTATTCCGACTTAAGTGTGTAAAAATAGATAAAAATGGAGGTAAAAATACATTGCAATACATTTAAAGAACACATTGACATTATTTTTGACTGCAAGAACTAAGGGGTTACTAAATGTGATTTCAGTTGGACTTAATGACAATTTATGTTTTCTCCAGGACTCTTTTTGCCCTCAGTAAGATCGTACCACAAATGGAAGAAGGGCACCAAAAGGCTTACACAATCAAATCTGGATACTTTGAGTTTGGATCGTTACTCTGTGGCAAGACCAGAGACAGGTGAGAGGCTGTGATTGGTTTAGTGTGTTCATATCAGTCTTTGGTTTTATATATTTACAGATTCACATGTGTCTCTGTTTGTGTAGATACAAGGAAAATAGGTACCCAGAGAACACAGAGAGACTAGTGATTCATAACAATTCAGGCCTGGAGGCTGAGGTCCAGTTTAGTTTCCAGCATGATAGCCAGGCCACCACATATCTGCTGGACCCCCCAACCATGACTCTCAAACCTGACCAGAAACAGGTATCATACAGATCGTTCAGATAATTTTCATTCAGATAACTGATAACGTGTGTGCAAAATAGCACAGGGAAATACCAGACTGATAATCTTTTGGTGTAATGGTGTAATAATAGCATTGTAAATATTCACTGTACTTCTAGGAGTTGACAGTGTGGGCCTACCCAACAAAACTGGGACAAATGAAGGACAGTGTTGTGTGCCATATCAAGGAAAATCCAGAGCTTGTCGTCATCAAACTCTCCTGCTGGGGAGTTCGGCCAGAGCTGGAGCTGGAAAACAAGCATTTGCACTTTAACAGGACATTGCTGCACAGGTACCAAAATATAGAATTCAGGGATTACAAATTCTGTTTTTGACAAGTAATTTCCACAAAGCAAATGTGAACTGCCTACAAAGAGGGAAGCATCATGATAAAGTCAACATACTGAACATTAATTACACAAAACAGTGATTATTTTCAATTTTTTGTATAAACTAAACTGTCTTTTTTCTTGGTCAACCTACCTTCTTCCATCCTTCTCTCTAGGCACGACATCCGCAGTGTGACGCTGTATAATAAGACAGCTCTGCCGGTATCTTGGAGACTGCAGGGTGTGGAGGAGTTGGGTGATGAGTTCAGTGTGCCACATGATCAGGGCATCATCTCACCAAACTCCTCTTTCCCCGTGAGCTTGCACTTCAAGGCCAAGAGGCCACTACACATTAAGAAGATCTTACGTCTGGAGGTAGAGTAAAACTATACAAGTACGCATACTGAAATGAATAATAGGCTTAATGTGAAATACAGTATGAACTAAACTCAATATACAATATGGAAGGGCTATTCCAATGTTAGTGTAGGATAGTCAAAAGCACCTCCAAATGACAATGATGATTGAAAAATATGTAAAATCAAGTCAGATGGAAGATATGAGTCAAACTGGGTGCTTCACATGTCAGTTTGTATGTATGTATGCTCTATGTGTTTTGTTTCAGGTATCCGATGTGGAGAAGATTCTAGGCGTCGTACACACAGAGAACATACAGGTTACAGCTGAAGCCTATGATATAGCTCTGGACATCACACCAGGTACAAACTGGTAGAGCTTACAAACATTTCATGTACATACATCATGTCAAACTTAATGTGGGCCTTCCTCTGACTTGGCTGGCTTTTAATTATGTTAAGGCACGTGTAATTCAGACTAAGCTTTTTATGTAGAACCTTCTTGCTGCCCTGATGTCACAATCATTAAAACGTTTAAACTATATACACTTGTTTCTGTGGCAGATGGCTGTCTAGACTTTGGAACCATCAAAGTCTTTGAGGAGGCTAAACTATCTCTCAGGATAAAAAACCAAGGAAAATATGAAATAGCCTACAAGTGAGTTGCTTCTTTTTGACTTAACAGTGTACTTGAGTATTAAAGTAACAGTTTGAGTTCCGTTCACTTGCATTCTTCTCTTTCCACTAGGTTTACATTTCACCAGACCAACCCAACCCAGCCAAACCTAGACTCCATTTTCACAGTGTCCCCCTGCAGTGGTACTCTAATGCCCCACGAGAAGCCCACAACAGTGCAAATCTACTGCAGAACCAATACAGAAGTCTTAATTAGAGAGCAACCTGTCCTGCCTTGCCAGGTCAG
The DNA here is from genome assembly GCF_900634415.1 of Cottoperca gobio. Taxonomy (NCBI): domain Eukaryota; kingdom Metazoa; phylum Chordata; class Actinopteri; order Perciformes; family Bovichtidae; genus Cottoperca; species Cottoperca gobio. Next base: position 5,375,530 of record NC_041360.1, on the reverse strand, counting down.
AGTCTTTATGATTACAGAGGTGGAGGTTCAACTATATATTGGAGTCTTAATGGAATAAAAAGGGATTTTGGAAAAGTTTTGATTGTGATATTTACTTCAAAAGAAGGATGCCCTCCACATTGTGTCCGGCTAAAGGAAACAGTTCAGAATGCACTCAAGCTAAGGTTTTCGTTTCTTCCTCTGCAGGTGATTGAACCTAACATTGGGAATGGAGGAGAAACCATAGCCATCGTAGCCATCAAGGTTTCAGTCAAGTCTGTCTTCTCCAGGTTAAGGCTTGATTCATACTCTTTTTTTGTGTCATATTTATTAGTAATTAAGAAACAATATTGCAATTAATTCCGATGTAGATTGTGTTATACCCTTCACAAAATTGTATTTTTTTTATTCTGTTGAATGATCATCCTTTCTTTTCTTGTGTGTGTTCCATTTCACTTTACAATTATACAACAGCGTATTAAGGCCATTGTAGATAAATAAAATAAAATACGAGATTAAAATGGTAAATAAACAAAACAATAACTCTGATATTCTCTGAGAAAGTGGTAAATGTACATGAATACATTCACAAGAAAAACAACTTTTAAAAAACTTCTGAGAATTAACCTTAGAGATTCTTTGAGCATGTCGTGCACCTTTTATACAGACTTTTAAGTTAAATGCATTCAAATGGCCCAGATCTTGTTGACAGGGAGAGCAAGCAACAAAATTGGCAAAGTTGGAGGCAGGATACCTCCAGTTTAAAAAAGAAGGTGTTAAAACGAAAGTTACGTATGTAACTACGGTTCTATGAATCCTGGATGACCGCCAGAGGCAGTGCTTAACACTGAATGTCTTCCATCTCGTGTATGCGCAGGTCGAATATTTATACCAACAAAGTCACGTGTGACCTCAGATGATCCGATCATGTATAAGATCTGCTCCTTTGTGTTGAAAGGAGCCAGTTGAAGTGGTTCTGGCATCTAGTAAGGATGCCACCTGGGCGCCTCCCTAGGGAGGTGTTCCAGGCACGTCCAGCTGGGAGGAGACCCCGGGGGAAGACCCAGGACTCGGTGGAGAGATTATATCTCCTCACTGGCCTGGGAACGCCTCAGGATCCCTCAGTCAGAGCAGGAGGATGTGGCCCGGAGAAGGGAAGATTGGGTTCCTTACTGGAGCTGCTGCCCCCGCAACCCGATCCCGGATAAGCGGTGGACGATGGATGGATGGATGTCATCGGCGAGATCAGTCCTACAGAATCTTCTCGTGAAATTACGAGATTCCGAGTGACTAAGAACTCTGGTGGACATCCAGGATTCATAGAACTGTAGTTACATACATAAATTTCATTCAGTGCTTAACACTGGATGACTTATAACAACAGGGTCGCGATGAATCCTGAGTACCTACCTCATAAATGTGGAGCAGAGGGACTCTCCAGAAGAACCACGCCTAATGGATAGCTACATTCACCCTGTAAAACCTGTAAAATGTGCTCGGTGATGCCCATGTGGCCGCAGCACATATGTCCTCCAATGGCACACCTATCAGGGTTGCACATGATGTGGAGACACTCCTAGTGGAGTGGCACTTTACTCTGGGTGGCAGAGAACGGTCATTCGCCCTGTATGCAGGGAAAATTACATCCGTGATCCAGTGGGACAGGCGCTGCTTTCCTAGGACCACAGTAACAGATAAAGAGTTGATCTGACTGTCGTATGTATGCAGTAGCCCCGATATAAGCTCCGAGGGCACAAGAGTCTTGACCTTTCCTCAAAGGCGTCCAAAACCAGGGGCAGGTCCCATGTAGGAGCCCTTGGGGCTCCCCACTGTGTTGTTGTCAACTTTAGTATGTTGCGAGGAAATTGTAGCCACATACACCCTGATGGTAGCAGGAGACTGGCCACCGTCAGGAAGGAACTGCATAAACTCAAGGATAGTAGACACAGAGCAATGTACTGTGTCCCTGTTTCGATCTGTACACCAGCCGGAAAACAGCTTCCACCTATTCTCGTACTGCTGAAAAATAGACAGTGCTCTAGCATTCAGAATAGTCATTTTGACAGGCTCTATGGACTTACTCAGCAGCGGTTCGGGCCCAGCAGCCAAACCCACAGCTGAAGGCGGCAGGGTTCGGGATGATAATTCCGATCCTTCCTGCCGGGGAGACGCCAGGGCGTCCCGCTGCAGAGTCTGTGCCTGTGGCTCTGTCGAAGCACTCTGACAATTGTTGGTAAGATCAAAGGAAGGGGTGGAAAGACGTAGAGAAGACTGTCTGGCCATGTGCGTGCCAGAGCGTTCTGACCCAGAGGGCTGGTCTTACCATAGGGGACAGTGGGCGCTAGGTGCACAGCTCGTAGTTCTAGCACATTGATGTGCTCTGTACAGTCTGGGGCAGATCACTGCCCCCGAGCCATCCTGTTCTTCCACACCACACCCCATCCATAGAGGCTGGCATCGGTGGTAACAGTCTCTCAGCGGGAAGGAACAGAACCCATGTACACGCCTTTTGCCAGATAAGCCCTCTCCCTCCATGGGGATAGAGCAAAGAGGCACTGATGTGACAACCTGACCCTCCTGTGGAGGCCGTTTAGCCATCTCTACAGGGGGCGCAGTCACAATAAGCCCAAGGGAAAGACAGCTGAGGCATCTGCCAGTTTGCCCAAGAGGCGGAGAAACAGAATATAGGGTAACGACCTGCCTCCTCGGAAGAGGGGCAGATGTTGAAGGATGTTGTCCTCGCGTTGCTGACGGACAGGCTTTCATAGTGACTGTGTCCAGAGCGACACCAATGTCAGGCTCTGATAGGGGTTCAAAAAACTCTACTCCAAGTTCACCTTGAGATCCAGCCGGGCCACATGAGAGAGAAGGAGAGCCCTGTCCTGGGTCGACTAAAACCAGGGATGTCGCTCAAATCAACCAGTCGTCTAGGTACGGCAGAATCTTTATGCCCTGAGACTGCAGGGACAAGGGGGCTGCCGCGACACACCTGATGGTCATTTTGACCCGGCTGAAGGCAGGGAGCCGGCGTCGGAACTGAAGCTTGTGGAAACCACCCATGGGTCTGAAGCTTGAGCTTCCCAGTAGCTGAGCTGCTGCTGGGAAAAAAGGCTCAGAGACCTCAATCCCTGCCCCTGGGGGGGCGACGGTTAGATCCCAACTCCCGCGAGCATAGGATGGTAGTGGGCCTACTGGAGTGAGCTGTTGGCTGGGGCCGGCCTCGGGAGGCAGATGTGGAACCTCTAGATGTCACGGTTATGTCATGGGATGTTACAGGAGAGGACCCAATTGCAGCAAAACAGACGATGTTATAACAAAAAACAAACCTTTTAATGAACAAAGCTGAATCAGAAAATACAAAGTAACAAATAAAACTGAAGAAACACAAACCGAACCAGAGGTAGACGCAGGGTAGACACGGGGAAGCACGGCAGGAAGCACGGCAGGAAACAGGCTGGTAACAGGCACATAATATGAAAGACGAATCGACAAGGCACACTGGGGCAGACAGAGATAGATACACAGACACCAAATGAGGGAACAAGATACGGCTGGGGGAGAAAGACAAAGACACAAGGCCAAGGTAAATAGACACAGGAGGAACACATTAACAATCACGAAGGGAGGGAAAACGCACAGACAGGAAGTACAGCTAGACATGACACAAGGGGGAGTGAACATTTCGAAATAAAACAGGAAACCAAAAACCAGATTTTGATACTAGTCCTGCCAGATGGGGAGGGGGGACGCATATCCCTACGAAGACTACATGCCTCTGACAAAGGTGACTACACCAGCCAAACCTGGCGGCGAGTTTGAACCAAAGTGGACATCAGGTGTCCAAGTTCTTATGACATTAGGGCAAATGCTTGTAGTTAAGCATCACTGAGGCTGATGGAGGAAGTGCCAAGAGAGCATGAGATGAGAGAGGGATTTGCCAATACGGCCGATACACGCCGCTGTATCATAAGCCCTAGAAAGTAGGTCATCAGTGAACCGACATTGGGGTCAAGGGCACCTGGCATTCTGCCTCAGAGCTTCATCAGGAGAAACTATGAGGGAAACGATGGTAGGCTCAACAGCTGGCATGTGGTCAAGACCAGATTTTGCCGCATCCTGCATGTCTGCCAGGGTTCAGTCGTCAGGTGGGAGATGAGAGGCATTCCCAGGCCAGTGAGGAGATATAATCACTCCACCGAGTCCTGGGGTCTCTTCCCAGCTGGACGTGCCTGGAACATCTCCTTAGGGAGGCGCCCAGGTGGCATCCTTACTAGATGTCCGAACCACCTCAACTGGCTCCTTTCAACGCAAAGGAGCAGCGGCTCTACTACGACTCTCTCTCAGATGGCTGAGCTTCTCACCCTATCTCTAAGGGAGACGCCAGCCACCCGTCTGAGAAAACCCATTTTGGCCGCTTGTACCCGTGATCTCGTTCTTTCGGTCATGACCCAATCTTCATGACCATAGGTGAGGGTAAGAACGAAGATCGACCGGTAGATCGAGAGCTTTGCCTTCTGGCTCAGCTCTCTTTTTCTCACAACGGTGCGGTAATTGCGTTTGCAATACCGCCCCCGCTGCTCCGATTCTCCGGCCAATCTCTCGCTCCATCGTCCCCTCACTCCCAAACAAGACCCTGAGGTACTTGAACTCCTTCACTTGGGATAAGGGCTCATTCATTATGACCATATAAAAAGCTTTTCTCGTAAATGTGTGACTTTAATCTTGAAAATTCTGAGTTGTTTTCTTGGGATATAACCCCTCTCTCCCAACTCTTTACCTACAATGACCCTTAATTCACCGTCGTACAGTTAGTAAATGTTTTGATTTACAGAGGTTATCAGAGTTTATCATCTACCATCTCATCACAATCTGCATGCATCATTATTTAGTTAATAGGAGTCAGTTCTTAGATTCAGCAAAGCACAAATAAAGTAAACTGCTGTGTGGTCTTTTAGGTACAAGATCACACCTGCATGTGATATCAACTTCGGTCCACTGGTCTATGGCTACAAGAAAAGCCAGAGCTTCACCATTGAGAACAATGGAGCCTTTGAAACCCGTTTCATCGTCTGCCGCGCGATTACGGACCCTGCCCCACCGGGGAAGCCAGGGTAGGACATCAGAACACACACACAAAGAGGACATTTCAAAGTAGCAGCTCAGTGCATATGTTCTGGACTTATTGTTGAGATACTGTACATGCTGGACCATGTCTGCTGCCATGAGTGACAAATCCAAAATTCAAATGTAATACATCTTACAAATTAAGTTAAATTGAATCATCATTGTGTTGCCAATCCCTGCAGATGTTTTATTGCCTTGACTGAAGAGAATGTGATGCTTATATGATGATGTCTGTGATGTGGAAGTAAAACAAATTTAAAAAAAGAAAAACTATGTAGACCAAAATTGCCAATTTATATCCCTTCAGGATTGTTTCAAGCAAGACCAGAGCCACTAGTGTGATGGTGCTGACTTTATAGTAAACAGTACCGGCAGGCACAAATGACTTGCAGTACTTACTGAAAAGGAAGGAGTAATACAAATGAATATGGCTTGTGTGGGCTGTCACTGGTGGGTTTAATGTTATTTTAAATATAAGAAAACATCTCTCTGGTACTCCTTGAAACGTCTCATTTCATACAGTATTAACATCTTTGACATGAAAAATGTATTAGGTTTTGCTTGTAGCAATTATGTTTCAAGTAGAGGTTGTAGTGCTAAGAATATTTTAATGTGCTGAAAAATACCATAAATTGCAATAAAATTTAACAATATGCATTGTGGACCTGAAGTATGGATTCCAACACTTAATAATCTGATCAGTTATAACTACCAAAAGGTCCAATGTTTGTTTGTATTTCATTGTCCACTTTGAACACTGTGAACTGTCAGAGGTAAACTTCTGCATGAAAGGGTGACAAGTTGAAGGTCTTAAAACTGTCATAGTCCTTCTCCAATATTAGTTTGGTTAAAGTTGTTCAAAACAAATTGGGATTTGTGTCCTTCTGTATTGTTCTCAGGGGTACAGGTAAGAAGATGCCTCTAGAGAGCCTTTCAGAGAGACCCACTGGTGCCAGTAGCAAAGTGAGACGTGAGTCCTTCCAGAAAGACATGAATATTACACAGGTGAGAGACTGCTAGTGGAGATGACAACAATCACAGTGGCTATGAATTTATGCAGGTTTTGCATGCCATCATGTTTGTTCTTTTACATGTTGGGTATTGTTCTCATTGTGGTAAATACAATGCATGCATAGCACAACAAGATATATTGTGCCACTGATTTAAATTAACATAAAGGGTCAGTTCATCCAAATGACAAAAAAGCATATTTTGTCAATTGCCATCTAGACTAGTCATGTATTTTTGAAACTAGTCAAATATAACAAACAACTAACATAACAAAACCATGATCAATTACAAAATGATTTATGATATTGTGTATTAATTGATCAAACACAATGTTAGCTTCTTTGCTGACCTTTACACATTTACTAAAGTAGAATTAAGCGGCAACCTAGGCAGAAGCGCCTTAAACCTGCATGCTTTCTAATGGCCAGCAGGGGGAGACTCAACTGGCTGCAAAAAGAAGTCGGATTGTATAGAAGGCTATGAGAAAATTACCTTACTTCTCACTTCATTTATTCCCTCAGGAAACATTTAAAAAGACTTTATGGTCTCCGTTGCTGGTTTCCAGTCTTCTCCAAAACAGCATGATGTTTATTTTGTATTTTAGGGTCCCATTTAGTTATGCTTTTTGAGGGGGGGGTGAGGAGAAGGAGAGAAGAAGGGTGTCGGTGGGGGGGCTGACGAATCATTTGTTTTTCCCCTTCTGCCTTATTGTATGACACAAGAAAATCTGACAGTTATCATAATGGAAGGATGAATCATTCCCATAATTGAATTTGCAAGTGGAACGGCTTCAGTGTGGATGTAAGACGACGGTACCGCCGGCCATTATGGGACAGAAGTGTTATTTTGCTCATTCTTCTCACAATTAAAAGTCATTGTTGACTAGAGCGCGCCCGCTGCAGACAGCTCGGCTGCTGTCCCTGAAGCAGCGCGGCCAGGCCGCTTCAGAACATTTGGTAACCCCCCCACACAATATGGGTGAGCTGGGAGATCAGTTTGGTGTGTGTGTGTGTAAGCAATGTCAGTGGGAGTAGAAAAATACCAAGGACCCTTGGTTCACCCCTTTTGGCTTTTTTGTAGGATTAAGTGTTCAGCGCGTTGTGTCTGCATCTAATATCAAAGCAGCAGCACATGTTCGTGGTCGCATTGACTCAGCATAACCTTTTTGATTGCCTAAAATTGCCTTATTGAGCATTTGGTTGTACATAGCTCCACCCTTTTCGTGCCAATTCTGGGAGCCAAAAAAATCAATATGGCGACGGCCAAGCTTCAAAACCGTAGTCCCCAAAGCAATGGCTGACATTGTCCACTTCTTATACAGTCTGTGAATAGATCAGGCGTTTTTTTCACAGCATTGTAATTTGTCAGAAACAGATGTAACTAATTATTTATTGAGTCATCCATGTTTTTGATTATGCTAGTTTTCACCCAGTATTATCATCTGTGCCTCTCTGATCTTCCCATCTCTCCAGAATCGCCTCACCATGGGGGTGTTCTCGGTGTCTCCCTGCACAGGGAGCTTGCAGCCAGGGTCTCAGCAGGTGGTGACAGTGGATTCTGTCGCTGAACAGCTGGGCAACTGGAACCAGGGTTTGCTCATTGACATCAGTGACCGTGACCCCTCAGACCATCCTGATGGCATTCCTTACAGACTGCTGGCTGAAGTCTGCATGCCAGGTGAGAGCTGTGTGATTAATAAACCTGACCAAAGTTGTGGCTTTCATGGGTTCTGGGTGCGCACGTCTGTGTGTGGGAGCGAAACAGAGCTGAGGAGGGAATGTACAAGGCAAGACAAAAACAAAAAACAAAAAACTTGAATTTTAGGGGTCGCAGGGTTCCGTTGGGGGAATATATGTATATATTTTTTTTAAGCCGTCAACCTTTTGGGCATCCCTGGTCTATATCAAGGACAAAAGTGGTTGATTATCTTCACCAAGTGCTATTCCTTTGTTTCGTACTATATCTGACTCTTTTTCCCTCTTTTGTTTCCTAGGTATAGCATTAGACATTGCTTCCACCTTTGAGGAACACCATCTGTGCCCCAGCAGCAGCCAGCTCTCCTCTGAGCAGTTTTGCAATGCTGAAGGCATTTACGTCCGTGATGAGAACAAGTTTATTTTCAACAAAGTCCTGGTCGGGCGGACTGCCCAGGCCCGCTTCAAACTGACCAACAACAGCAAGGTGCCCTGTGTGCTCAACTTGGCCATCAAATCTGTGGGCGCTAAGGTATGTAAAGCTCTGTGGGTAGATACATGGATAAATGCGTATAGTAGTATTACTGATTCTGGTAGATGGTCATGAGTATGTCAAACAAATAGTGTGTATCTCTACAGACGTCCCGCAGCGCGGAGGTTTTTGATTTGTCTGCTACAACACTGAGCATCCCAGACCAGTCACACTTGTTTGCTGTAGTCAACTTCACACCCCAGACGATGCAGCTCTACAGTGCTGTGTTTGAGGCCACAGTGGACGTAACCAGCAGGTACATGGGTTCATGCTGCTTCTCTATATTTTATTTCTACTACTATTGTGTGTAGTTAGAGAATAGTATCACCTCTTACTTTTGCCTTGCTGACCACCTGTTCAATTATCATTCAGATCCAGAATGACACCCACATTCAAGAGCAAGTCGCTGGAGTTTGACCTTATGGGAGAGGGCAATCTGCCCAGTATGTGTGTGGTGCGTCCAGCTCTGAGGACCAGCAGAGGAAGCCCAATACTGCAGTTCACACGAGTATCTGTAGGGCGTAGATGTACCCGGCCCCTGGTACTGCTAAATGATGGAAATGTTCCAGCTCAGGTGGGAGGGGAGATAATTATTGTGTCCTTTTATTTTATTATTGATTTAACTCATTTCTATTGTCAACATTACATTTGTACTTGCTTTACCTGTATTTACAGCACATAATACAGTAGAAGTGGTACCCTTAGATAAGGGGGGATATTGTCAATAACGTTGCTTTGTGGCTCTGTTTGCTGTGTAGGTCCAGATTGACATGCTGGATAAACACAAAGTCTTCACCCTCAAAGCTGGTCCTGGCAATACTTGCAGCTCCGTCCACTCCACACAGATTGAGGGCACAACTGACTCAGGTACAACCTTAGCCTGTAAAACTTCTCTTCACAACCAAACTCTTCACAATTGTACTCAACAATTTGCACAATGGAAATGTATGTTAGATACACAAATCTGAAGGTGCTTTTGAGATAAGGTGGCAATATACTGTTCATTTTGGTGCGCTTATGCCTTTGCTTATTGCTCAGTTCCCAAGGCCATACAAACCTTAACAGACTGATGTCAACTGTAATTGCAACCAAATTAAATTAAATGTTCATCTTTCACTAGTAGTGCACTAAAATATGCTTAGAACCTAAAGTATATCTGGTGTAGCTGTGTCCTTATCTTGTCCACGGGTATAGGTCGTTGCTTGGATTGACTTAAAAGAGTTGCAGTCCTATAACATTGATGGGCAGTTACAGCAGACATTCAGCAGAACCAGAGATATCATCTTTTTTTATTGCACAAATTCTTCTTCCTTGTAAATGGTTATCAATTGCACTGAAGGGAGCTGCAGTGTGCAGATCTTTATTTATGTTTTCATGGTACCAAAATCAAAAGTTGCAGAATTGTGCATTGCATTGACAAGGGTTTGTGTCATTTGTCACATTTTAATTGTAAATGATTAATAACCCACCCTAGCACTGCAGCAGATGTACGAAACATCCAGAAACAGTCACATTAAAACATTGAAGTTTGCATTTTTATTTAACAGTAGCATTTGAAAAAACTGAAAAACATTTAGTGTTCTAATATCACTGAAAATATACTGTGATCATGTGTTTTTTTTAACTCAATAGTTTTCTGAGCTCAACATAGGCTTCTCTTATGTCTCTATGCTGGAGACAGTTGTCGCCATATTTCTTGTTAGTAACACTTTTCCTTTTTCCACAGAGCATCAGTTGGTGCATAGAGCCACCCTGAGGCTGAATGTTAGCGAGCAGGTGGAGTTTGAAGTTGGCTTCCGCTCTGACAAGTCCCTGATTGTCAAGGCCAAGATCTCACTGCAGGTGGAGGACAACCAGTACAGCAATACCATAATACAAGTGACGGGAGAAGCATACCAGGAAATTGTCTCTCTTGACAACATCAGCAGGTCATCGCAGGAAAAAGATCAGGAAGAGAATGAGGGAGGTATGAGAAGAAAGGAGAGCGGGAGGCTAAAATCATGTGAAAAAGGTGGGGTGTAACATAGGGTAATTTATCAGCCAGAGCAGCAGTCGCTCCCTGATTGAGCACAGAGAAATGCTGTAAGTGTCGGGATTTATTAACACGGAAGCTTGTTTTGTATCCTGAATTTTTTTTACAAAGCCCATTTCTCTCACAGGTAATTATGATGTGCTGAGTTTCGGTGACTGCCATGTAGATTGGCCCTACCAAGAGAGCTTCACCATGAGCAACTACAGCAGCAGCCAGGCTGTGAGGTTTGTCTGGCCTCCTGCCGAATCCCACGTCTGCTTTTCACCACAGGTAAAGCATTGAAGGAAGGAATGCAGGTGTGGCTGTAAAACAGGGGTGTGTTTTAATGAAGGGTGCTTTTGTTATTTGCTTAGGATAGTACTTGGCTGCATGTGATTCCTCTGAATCAACTTTTTCTTGCAGGTGGGACACCTTCATGCTGGTTGTTCAAAGGAAGTGATGCTCACCTTTTGCTCCAATCAGCCAGTGACTCTGACCAGCCAGCCAATGATATGCAAGATTAGTCAGGTTGAGTTCCAGCAGCCACTAAAGCAGGTGCCTGACTGGGATGACCGAAAGAGGACGGTGCAGTGGCTGAGTTCTTCCAAGCAGGCTTCAAGAGCACCACAGCAGCCTGTGAATAATAAGGTAAACATGTTGATGCTAAAGAGAGAGTTACAAGTTGACAATTATAGTTGAGTAAACATGTATATGTTTGCATGCAGGTGATAAAGACAGATCCTGAGCCCTGCTGCTCTGTGGTTGAGGGCTCCCAGTGGGAGCTCGAATTGCGTATCAGCGCAGTTTGTGACTATGTGAAGTTCAGCTGCAACACCGACCCCATCCACTTCAAAGACACTATGCTTTACCAAACCAGGCTCCAGCAGTAAGTCAGGATCTGGGTAAATGCAGTACGCTGTTATGGGTACATCCAGGGGAGACCCAGGCACAGAACACCAGACTCTGGAAACTGAGTTTGTTTAAATAGTTTATTTAATATGATACTCCACACTAGACAAGACGGTGAGAGGAAATGGCAGGCGGGCAGGCAGGCAGGCAGACGGGCAGACGGGCAGACGGGCAGACGGGTAGACAGATAGGCAAACAGAGGAGTCAAGGTGAGTAGTGATCCTGGGAAGAGCAAGAAAAACACGTTACCAAAGAACACAAAGTAAACTCAATAATATACTGAGCGGCCGAGATCTAAGATACCAGGGTAGTTGAAACAACAATCTGGCTGGAAGACCGGGGTAGATAAACTGTGCTGGGATGAGATGATTGTAGACAGGTGAGCAGATTGGAGTTGAGTGAGCACACACACACACACACACACACACACACACACACACACACACACACACACACACACACACACACACACACACACACACACGCACACACAGGGAAACACTAGGGATACGGATGAGACCGTGATATGCGCTGTTTAATTACAGGGGTCAGATACTAAAGATGATAATCAAAATGAAGCTATGGGCTCACACTAGAACTCATGTTGCATGTCATCCCATTACATATCTATCTGACACACTACCACAGTGATCACAATTAGGGCTAACTTGATTCATCTGCAGATTATTTTCAAGATTAATCGTTTGGTCCATAAAATGTCAGGAAATAGTGAAAGGTTTTCTCAAAGTCCAAGGTTATGTCTCTAAATGATCGTGTTTTGTCAGTCCAAAACCCAAAGATATTCACTCTCAGAGGCTGAAAACATAATTTCTTGCCATTTTGTACATGGAAAAGTACTATTATATAGCTATTAATTGCTGATCAAAATAGTTGGTTATCGACTAATCGCTTGTCGACTAATCGTTTGTCGACTAATCGTTTGTCGACTAATCGTTGCGGGTTTAGCCTCAATAGTGTTAAGTAAATCACAATAAGACAAAAATATAATTTAAAAAATGTTGGTGTGTGTCTGTGCAGACTGCAGATTATGAATCATGGCTCTGTCAAACTGGAGTTCTCCTGGCAAGTCCTCATGGATCCAAGGAACAACAATGTAAACCATGACCAAGGAGGTACTACAGTAATATTATTGTATATCATCAGGTCACCACTTGGACTTGTCACCATTATATTTCACTGTTGAATTTAATGTACATATTTAAATTTGAATGTTTCCCAAAATGGAGGCTGGGACTGTGTGTACTGTAAATATTAACATTTATTGATGTGTTATCTATAACAGATGGGACTCTTAGCTCTCAACCAGGCAGCAGGTCAGCAGGAGTGTTAAGTGGAGCCCGTCCTGCCAGCGCTCTGACCAGTGTGATGTCTCTCCTGATGGGGAATCCTGAGCTTCCGCCCATCAGCATTGAGCCCAGCATCGGGGCCATAGAGCCCGGTGCCATTCAGATTTTCAGCATTCGCTTTTCACCTTTGGAGGTGGCCCAGTTTCAGGGCAGGCTGTTCAGCAGGTATAGTAAATTCTTTTTTAAATTGAGGTTTTAAAGAACCAAGAATAGAGACATTTTATAACAGTGAAGAAGTGAATATTCTATGAAAGAGCTCCTCAACCTCCGCTATACTAATCATTGCCACCGTTAAAAGGGATGAGGGGGATCTGATTTATTTGTCCTTGATTGGAGCCCAGCCTTCCAAACTGTGCCATGCTGCACCAGATACAAAATAAGTTGGCGACACCTTGAGGCCTGAGCCCTGTTTGTCATAGTAAATGACATGTGTTTGTAGTTTTCTTTCCCTCTTTGATACACTCCCTGGAAGTTTGGAACGACAGGATGTAAGGAAGTAAATGTCTTCTTTCCTTTCAGTATCCCCAACGTGCAGGATGGGGATCAGGCTCCCTGTATCTCCGTGTGTGGCCGCAGCCTGTTGCCCCACTGCCACTTTGACCTTCAGGACTCAGACTATATCAGTGGGAACGTCCGTAGCCCTGAATTCAGGGGCCCTCTGGACCCTAACATCAGGGTTATAGAGTTCAACTCTGTCGGCTTCTCTGCTCCATCAACGAGGTAACAGAGAGAGAGAGATGAGAGCTTTTTATTTCCATCACTGTAAGCCCAAACACTTTGTTTATACCTGTGTCTTCTCTTTACACCACAGATGTTTTAGTGTGGTGAACCCAACCAGTAAGCCCTACTCATTCAAGTGGAGGTGTGAAGACAAAGTTAGCAGCCCATTCTGCTGCCTCACCCCATGTGGAACCATCTCGCCTGGGAAGAAGGTGGAAGTAAGGATGGAAACACACACAGTGAAATAGTCTTTATCTCTATATGGGCTGGTGTAAGATAGCACCACCCCATACAACATTTGTCTTCCCGTTTCCTTCAACTTCCATCAAATGTACCTCCTCCCATCCTTCATCTCATTACACATCAGTCATTCTCCAATCTCTGTCTATGTGTGTGTGTGTGTGTGTGTGTGTGTGTGTGTGTGTGTGTGTGTGTGTGTGTGTGTGTGTGTGTGTGTGTGTGTGTGTGTGTGCAGGTGTGTTTTGAATATGTAGCTGAGCAGCTGGATGCGGTGGAGTCATTCTGGAGTTTTGTGATAGAGTCTCTGTCGCTGTCTGTCCCCTTCCTGTGTGTGGGCACCGCTGAAGAGCCACTTGTCTATCTCGACAGACCTCACCTTGACTTTGGAGAACTGCTTGCAGGTATGTAACACACGTAGACGGATGCTCATATATGCATTTACACAATGACATCATACACTTGGTTCGGCTTAAGAAAAGGTTATGGCCATGGCTAACTAACATGTAATAATAAGTCATGTGTTTGTGTGTGTGCACACAGGTCACAAAGTGGAACAGACAGTGTACCTGGTGAATGGAGAGGAGGAGCTCTTCCACTTCTCTGTCCTGCAGTCATCTCTTCTCTGTGATGACCAGCAGTCCAGACTCATTTTGCAGCCCATGACTGGCAAAGTGGCACCCAAAGACAGGTTAATGACACAATAACATGCACGAAATACAACTAAATGTAATGCCCTTTATACAAAAATGCTATAAATGAATTTTGAGGTGTCGGTAGTCATTAATTCTGAAAACACAATCACTGACTTGTGTACGTGTATTGTGCATCTGGCATGAGTTGATTTAAGTGGCAAATATTAAAGCTTTGTGAGGAGGTCACATGTTGCTTCAATACTAATTCAATTTGTAATTAAAGCAGTGTGTCGGTTAATTGATGTGAAGTCTTTGGTGCAGGTTGCCACTGTTAGTGTCCTTCACGCCTTGCCGGGAGGGCTATGTGAGCTTCAGATTGGTTCTGAGGGTGAAGAGGAAGTCAGAGCCAATCACACTCACAGTTAAGGCCGATTGTTTCAGCATGAGCACTTCTGTTCAAGTTGAGCAGCCAGAAGGAGGTCTCAGAGAGATCATCCCTAACCACAAAGACACTCTGGACTTTGGAAAGGTCAGCCCACTTTCACGTCACAGACAAAAATAGTCAGATGCACATTCACATGCCTTTATGTGTGAAGTTGAAACATGACACTCAACTTCCTGTATATACACTGTTTTGTAGGTGGGGATTTCAGAGCAATCCACCTTTAATTTCCTGGTGTCCAATCTGGCAAGATTCAGCCTGGAAGTGAACTTTGACCTCAAAGGTCCCAGTGAGCTGCTGCAACACTTACAAGCAAAGCCACAAAATGATACTGTTGAGGTTGGAAAGCAGCTGCAATCTTCACTCTCCTTTTGTCCACGGGGCCTTTGTAACCTCCGGGACGTCAGACTGAGTATCAAGGTGAAACCTCCTATCAATTTTTTACCAGGGTTTTTACAGAGTTAGCATTCTCATTCTGCACTGAAAAGAAGGCAAATACTTGTTTAGCCATAAATAATCTTTAAACACTGATAAAGACTTAATCAATGCTATGTTTCCACGTTCTGTTAAGTGTGGTGAAAACGCCTTAGTGAGTCGACACTGAAGTGATGTTGTAAAAGTAATAATCTATTCAAATGTACAAACTAAATCTACTTGTACTGTATTTTCTCTTTATTATTCTTAGAGACTAAGATTGCTGAAAAATTATCATTTTTATTAAATAATGTATTCTACTAGACTTTGACTGTATTGTTAATAAAACATGTCAACAACTTAACATATATATAAACACTTTTTTCCTGATAGTCTTTTCATGTCACGCCATAAGATTGTTTAATTTGTTGGAACCTGTGTCTGAACTTTATGTTCTTTCTTGATTTGTTCTTCCTGGATGTACTCCACTCCTCCCTCCTGTATTTCTCTCTATTGTTTCATCTCGTCAGGTAAAGCACGGGCCAACATTTACATTTGCCATTGAAGGCAGGGCTGTAGCACAGAGCCTTGAGTTCTCCTTCACCAAGTACAACTTTGGCAAGTGCTTCATGTACAGTCCGGGCATGGTGCCTGCCTCCCAGATTCTAGTTATCAGCAACAAAGGCGAAAGGGGCATCAGGTAGTTGTGTGTGTCTGTTTTTTATCCATGTGTCAGGTAAAGGTGTTTACTGCATGAAATATGTTTTTTATATGTGATTTAAAAAGCTTCTGTGCATTACCTCTATCTCCTCAGTGTCCAGTGCCACTTCAGAAACACCTCTTACCTAGAGATGGACTTCCAAACAGTTGTTTTGTCCCCTGGTGCTGTGATGGAGACACCAATCAACTTCTATCCGCGTGAGGCATGCCGTTACCATGAAAAACTCACCTTCATCTTAAACAGCTGTGTCACCAAACATGTGAACATACTGGGGCAAGGCATTGAGATAAAGGTGAGAAAGAATGTGTGAATCTAATACCAAAATGACCAGGTTAAAGCGAGGCTATGTAAATGTCTGCATCCTGACGAATGGAAAAAATAAATAATAATAATTCTGTTCTTAGAGAGGTAGCACTCACATTGGTTTGGCTTATTTGTAGCTAATGGTTGAATTCATATTCTATTGTTTCTGTATGTTGCACTTTTCTTTGACTTATTTGAAGCTATTGTTCTGCACTTAAAGGATTGTACCCGTTTGAAGATAATATACTTGCAAGATTCTTGTATCCTCATGATTGTTTGCACTTTTTGTAAGTCGCTTTGGACAAAAGTGTCAGCTAAATGAACTGTAATGTAATGAAATGTAATTAACAGCAAAGGTCTACTGACTGAGGGACTAGCAACATGTAAGGGTCTTGCCTTGGCAGGTTCAAGCCATGGCAGCAGGCAATTAGTGAGTTACCCAACATGTGATCCACATCATCTCCACACAAAATACAGTCTGATGGCTGCTAGAATGTAACTTAGTTCTGTTGAAAACAAGCTTACTTAAAATAGGTGGACAAAAAAGCAATGGTAATCCACTGAGACTTGATCAAATGTTCCTCTATATGTATCATTCTGTCCTAGCTGGAGGTGGAGAACCCCAGGCAGAGGAAAGTGGAACTGGGATCTCTGATGTCGGGTCAGAAGGTGAAAAAAGAAGTGGTTCTGGTCAACCGCAGCCCTTTAGACATTTCATTCACTCTGCTGCTTAACACAAACACACCACTGGACCCAAGGGTATGGAACACACACACACACACACACACACACACACACACACACACACACACACACACACACACACACACACACACACACACAAAGATAAAGATGGTTTATACAAGAAACACTTAATATCCTCCTCTCCTCTCCTCTCCTCTCCTCCTATCCTCCTCTCTCCTCTCCTCTCTCTCCTCTCCTGTCCTCTTCTCCAGGATCTGTCATTTAGTCCAGCAGGTGAGCTGAACCTGAAAGCCAGTGTTGGTTCATGTAATGTTGGGATCCAGTTCTCACCCCGTCAGTGCATTCCTCCCTTCTCTGCTGAGCTGCAGGCGGAGTTTGCAGGCCTGTTACACCCCCTGCTGACCATCCAAGGCTGCTGCCAGGTAGGCTGTAAAGTAAATATCCTGTTATTTTATAAGGCTGGTGCAAGTGATGCAGATACTTGATGGATGTGCTAGCTTGTGCTTACTGTAAGTTTATTGGTGTGGCTTTCCATTTTGCAAAATTAAACATGACCAGTATTATGGTGAAACGTACACCAAATCAAGATTTCCATATCCTTAGAACATTTTAAAAGGAAATTGTAATCATATTCAGGAAGTTTTCTTGACGTGTAGAGGGTAAAATAAGTATTGAACACGTCACTATTTTTCTCAGTAAATGTGTTTCTAAAGGGGCTATTGACATGACATTTTCACCAGATGTTGGTTACAACCCATGCAATCCACACATGCAAAGAAACCAAAACAAATAAGTTCAGAAATTAAGTTATGTGTAATAAAAACGGAATGACATAGGGGAAAAGTATTGAACACATGAAGAAAGGGAGGTGCAAAAAGGCATAGAAAGCCAAGAAACTCGATGAAATCTATCAGTAATTAGAAAGCAATCCTGCCGCTTGTCAGTGCAAGTTAATATCAGCTGGTTCAGTCCCAACTGATGGCCTATAAAAAGGTCTCTCATTACTAAGGTGTCACACAAGAAACATATCATGATGGGTAAAAGCAAAGAGCTCTCTCAAGACCTTCACAACCTTATTGTTGCACAACATACCGATGCATTGGTTACAGAAGGATTTCTAAACTTCTGAATGTTCCAGTGAGCACTGGCCATAACCTGGAAGTAGAAAGAACATAATTTCACCATGAACCAGCCACGACCAGGTGCTCCTCGCAAGATTTCCAACAGAGGAGTGAAAAGAATGATCAGAAGAGTCCAAGAGCCAAGGAGCACTTGTGGAGAGCTTCAGAAAGACCTGTCACTGTCATGACTGTGTCATTCCATTTTATTACACATAACTTCATTTCTGAACTTATTTGTTTTGGTTTCTTTGCATGTGTGGATTGCATGGGTTGTTACCGACATCTACAACATCTACATCTACAACATGTCATGTCCATAGCCCCTTTAGAAATATATTTACTGAGAAGAATGGTGGCGTGTTCAATACTTATTTTACCCGCTGTGTATATATATTTCCTCTTCTTCTTTTTACCTGTATTTCTTGGTTTTTATTGGATTGTTGTCTACTGATTGGGTAGTTATTTTTCTATATTTGTTACTTTTTAGAAGATATTTTAAGGTTTGTTGTATTAACTCTATACTGTAATTTTGAAAGATTCATGCTAACCACTAGATGTGATTTTAACTGTCAGGCTGTGG
This sequence comes from Cottoperca gobio, assembly GCF_900634415.1. Classification (NCBI taxonomy): domain Eukaryota; kingdom Metazoa; phylum Chordata; class Actinopteri; order Perciformes; family Bovichtidae; genus Cottoperca; species Cottoperca gobio. The sequence goes on along the minus strand of NC_041360.1, from coordinate 5,357,025 downwards.
AGGTCCAGCTGGACCAGGACCACCTAGCCTTTGGAGCTGTTGTGCAGCGCTGCCAAGCCAGGAAGAGGATTCTTATGATGAACACTGGGGACATTGGTGCCAGGTCAGTTTGGTATTATACAAAATTACTTTACAATAAGGCATACAAATAGACATAAAACATGAAAACAGGGATAGAATTCCAGAATTAATGGAGAATAAGATGGAAAATAAACACACTAAATAAACTAAACAATTAAAATGAAGTTAATAATAATAAGATCACTACCCATATTTGCAGAATGCACATAAATAAACACTGCAGCAGCTTCTAAAGGTCTTTATTCTCTTCCACTTTGTGCTTATCTTTCTTTTCTACATCCGTGGAGATTTCAAATGTTAAGACGAAAACTCCGAAAGTATTTTGCCTCGAGTGCTTTCTCCACAAATCAGTACCCAGCTCTCTGAGGCTATAAATAAATACAACAGAAGTTACTTTCCCCAACGGACACAGACTCACCACCGGTCTTGAATACAACCAAATAAGCATTTATTGGACAATATATGATCGGATTTTAATTTCAGTAAGATAAAAGCCTCATACAGATATATTGCAGTATCCATACTCACCCATGCACTCAGAAACACACTAATGAAGCTAGAGTTGTAGAGTTTCTCCTGTTTATTAGAGTCTGTTGTGTAATTAAACAAAGATTGAGAAAGACTGACTATATCAGAACTCTTTAACTTGAGTGCTATGAGAGCATCAATTTTATAGTATTTTACTTTTGGGACTCTTTACTTATTGGATTTACGTCCTGTTGTTTGTTTTTTCTTCATCTATTTTGTTACCAGGTTCCAGTGGAAAACAGAGAATTTTCCTCCAGAGTTGTCCATCACACCAGCTAAAGGCTACATCTGTCCATGCATGGAGCTTCCTTTTGAAGTGATTTTTGCTCCTGTGGAAATGATTAATGACACAAGACATGAGACCCTGTCTTGCTTTGTGGAGGGCTCCTCCTCACCCGTGACCTTCACTGTAACAGGCTCCTGCATCGGAGCCTCCATTAGCAAAGAGGTTTGATTGATGCACTTTTATACACAATGTTGAGTCGTGAAGTAAATAAATCTACAGTATACATTCGATCATGGCATTTGCTCATTTAGGGGAAATTACACATCACACTTATTATATTTACTGTATGAGTTATATCCCAATGGTTCGACTTTAAGTGTCATTATCATTATAAAGTAATATCTTTGACACTATAGCAACAGCAAGAGTATATTCTTTTCTTTGACTGTTGGTAAAAAAGAAACGATGGCTGGTATTACAGGGTGACGTAGCAATTACAGAGCATATACATCCAGTTTACTATATTTCCTTAAAATAGACACTACCATCACCACGGATGTTCCAACTTACCCAATCCTGAACTACAATCTTCCATAAGAGGATCCATATAGTAGCACGTTATTACTATTATGTTCTGTATCTTTGCAGTGTTTACATAACGAGGCTTCTATAATAGGCTTGCTGCCTTTATGTACAGACATACGGACAGCGCAATGTAACTAAAAGGTTTTACCGTATTTGTATTGTCTTGTATTGTATTTAGTATTTTGGATAAAGATTTTTAGGGTTCTTCAGTGGGTATAAAATCTAAAAACATGTCAACAGTAAAGCTTCTCATTGTAGGGATTGTTAAAGGCCAGCATCAGATAATATGAGACATTGATTTGCCTTCTTTTTTGGAACAGGCTGAGAGTGTTGACAGACCTAAAGATCACTGAACATTTGGAAAGACTTTCAGGCGGTTTCAATAAACTGAGCCTGTAAAACCTGAGAAAAGGCTTTAGAAAATGTTTATGTATATGTTCTACTGTATTTAGAATAATGTGATTAATACTGTACTTCTTTTTGCTCACGCTTTCAGTGTCAGGTATTACCTATAATGTAACTGCCTATTGCATAATTCTTACCTCCTTCCGACTGCGTGTCTCCAGGTGCTGAATTTTGTTTGCCCAGTACGTGGCTCTCACACCCAGACCCTGCATGTGTTCAACCCCACAAACCAGCATTGCAGCATCAGACCTGTCATAGAGGGCGAACAGTGGAGCGCTGCGCCCTTGCTGATCCTTACACCCTTCCAAAACAAGACATACGAGACCATCTACCGACCACTGTCCATGACTGCTGATGGAAAGAAACACCTGGTAACATTTAAACACAGTCACTTATTCATGTGTAGCCTCTTTTGTGCATATTCAGTGCAGTGCATTGTATATAACAAAACAGAACAGTGATAAACAATGAAGTGTGAAATTCACTTGTCATATCTCCTTATTTCCTCAGGGATCCGTCTTTCTCTCCTTCCCTGATGGGACAGGCATGCTGTACTCCCTGCAAGGAACTGCTGAACCTCCCAAGGCAGAGGACACCATTGTGAACGAGCTGCCTGCCAAGACTCATCACACAGAGTTGCTCCCTGTGCACAACTGGCTCTCCAAGCAACAGCGGTAAAGCACACGCACACCTTTAAGTGACCACATTATTAAGACATATATACAGTTTCCTCCAGAATTATTGGCACCACTTTAGTAAAAATTAGCAAAACAGGCTGTAAAATAATGTCTTTGCTGTTTATCGTCTTGGTCTTTCACTCAAAATATTCACACAAATCTTACCTTTTCACTGAAGTAAAATTATGAAAAGAAAAAAAAGGTTGACCTTAAATAAATATTTTTCTCCCAAACATCTGTGCCACAATTATTGGCACCCCTAGAAAATCCTATGATTAAAATCTAACTGAAGTATATTTTCAGTCATATCTTACATCTTTAGGTTCACTTGTTTGATTAGGAACTATTAAGAGGTCAACCATGACTTCCTGTTTCCCTGGGGTATTAATATGAGGTGACGCAGGCCAACATTCTCTTTGTTATTCATCACTATGGGAAAGACTCGAAAACACAGTGATGATCTGCGACGAAAAGTTGTTGAGCTGCACAAATTAGGAAATGGATATGAGAAAATCTTGAAACAGTTAAAAATGCCCATTTCCACTACAGGGCAATAATTAAGAAGTTTAAAGCAACAGGAGATGTTAGGAATCAGCCTGGAAGAGGACGTGTGTGTACATTGATGCCACACACCGTGAGGAGGATGGTTCCACTGGCAAAAGAATCTCCAAGGATCACAGCTGGAGAATCCAGCTTTGGTGCAAGATATATCTTACCCCTTTCATTTAGCAAAACATCTCGCTGCATATTAAAAAGAACAGCTGAATGTAAAATGTGAATCCTGTATGTGAATAACTGATGAAGTGTAATGAGCAGAAAGACACAAGTCCTAGTAGGACATGTGTACAGTCGAGTCACAAGTGTTTCTGTGTGCTCAGGTTCCGTGTGTTGATAGAGATACTGAAACCTGACAAGCCAGATGCTACAGTGTCCCTCAAGGGTCAAAAATACCTTGATGTCCCTGCTCTGGCCAATCGGGACTGCAAGATTTCTTTCTTTACATACAGAGAGGGGCAATACAACGCCAAGGTTTGATCACACACACATTTCTGTGACCGGATCTGAATATTTATAAGCCTTTGTCCTCACAAACTATCCTTTTCCCTCCTCTTCAGGTGACGTTCCGTAATGAGGAGTCCCGTGAGTACTTGTTCTATCTTGTGACCTTCAAGGCCACATCTCCAGGAGTCCTGTCCACCATAGAGCTGGTGACCGCTGTCCGTCAGACGGCCTCAGCCATTGTACAGGTGGAGAACCCCCTGACCACAGTTACCTGCCTCACTACTGAGTGTAAATGCTCTGACATCAGTGCCCCACCTCAGCACACTGTGCCACGACAGTGCAAGGTGGATATTGACTACATCTATGTTGGTTCTGAAACAACAACTGTGTGCTCACAAACCAACTTTCATTGACACTCTATGTGTGTGTGTCCTCTCTTTAGGGCTCTCTGACCTTCGAGTACCTGCCCCTACGTGCAGGCGAGTCTACAGCCCGGCTCACTCTGTTTAGTAATGATCTGGGCTACTTCCACTACGATCTGCTTCTCAGAGCTCTGCCCGCACCACAAGAGAAAACCGTCCACTTCAGCACTTCTCTGGGCAGCAGCCAATCCGTTCCTGTTAAGTTTATCAACTATTCGCGCTTCAAAACTGCGTACTCATGCAAGGTATGGAAATATCAGACATTTCCTAATGCCTTGGAAATTTAGGTGCACACCATGTCCTTGTGATATTGTGTGTTTTGTTCTGCTGGTCTTGTTCTTACTGATGGATACAGGCACTGGATAGTGTCTTTCAAAGGGACACTTCACCAATTTTACAAGTACACATCAAGTACACTACTCAGTCTGTGAAAACTATCTTATAACGTGTGGAAATCTTTTATTTTAGCAGTTGTGTTTTTATATAGGTGCATTTGCCCTATCAAGATGCTGGTTGTACAATGACATTGTTAACCTACAAAGTGAATAAATATCTGTTCTGTATTGAGTCATAACTAAATCTAAAAAGAATGGGATGTATTTTCTTGTCATTGTCAACACAAAAGGAGAATATGCTCCGAGTTTCTTCATCCTTCATACTCGTGACAGTGATGTTCACACCTACTGTATATACTACAGTGTGGAGCTAAAACAACATATACTCTATTACTTTACATCCCTGCACAAGTACAGCTTCTGTATGCATGTAATATCCTATGATTTTAGCTTACATCAATGTATTCTCCATAGAAGACATGAAGATAGGTGACTAACTGAGGAGCCAGACAGCTGAAGCCATGTTTAAATAGCCCATTCATTCTTTTCTTAGATCTTAAGGCCATTGCCACAAGTTGTGTTGGCTGTGGGACTGAGTCTGAACCCTCTGACGTTTGAATTAGTCACCATTATGAAGTTATCAGTTGTAAAAAAGTTGAAAATAAATAGTACAATAAACTGCAAGTTGATTGCTGCAAATATGCTGTGGGACTTGAATGCTGACATTCATTTTTCTTTTAAAGTTGGGTTTGGCAGTTTATTTTGGCGTAATTCTATAATAATCTTTCAGTATAATGTAATTCAAGTGTTCGAAGAGAAAACTAGACTTCTGCACCTCCTCTTGACTCAGTTTTCAGGCTAAACTATTAGCAACATTTCGCTCCAGGACAGTAATTCTCACTCTCTCCCACTATACAATGGCATCAGGATCACTTCACGATCGGGATGATGTTTGTAATGAATAACTAGTACTCGTAAAGGTTACTGTATAAAGTGTGTGCATATGCCCGTGCTGGGTGGGCTCTAGTGGATTACAATATACTAAAATGTATCATGGAATTTTTGCCCAATAACCATCCATCCATCCATCGTTATCCGGGGTCAGGTCGTGCGGGCAGCCGCTCCAGTAGAGAGCCCCAAACTTCCCGTCTCCGGGCCACATCCGCCAGCTCCGACTGGGGGATCCCGAAGCGTTCCCAGGCCAGTGAGGAGATATAATCTCTCCACCGAGACCTGGGTCTTCCCCAGGGTCTCCTCCCAGCTGGACGTGCCTGCAACACCTCCCTAGGGAGGCGCCCAGGTGGCATCCTTACTATAATAATAATAATAATAATAATAATAATAATAATAATAATAATAATAATAATAATAATAATAATAATAATAATACATTTCTAAAGCGCCTTTCAAAGCTAAAAGCAATCTCAAGGCGCTAAAATGCAGGACAACAACAACAACAACAGACATAAGATTTTACGGAAAGGCTTTTGTGAAAAGAAAGGTTTTTAGGCTCTTCTTGAAGGAATCGGTGGCCTGTGGAGCCCTCAGGTGTTCTGGGAGGGAATTCCACAGGTGAGGAGCGGCTGAGCAGAAGGCCCGATCGCCCATGGTGCGGAGCTTGGTCCTGGGGGGGTGGAGCAAAGTTTTTTTAGAGGAGCGGAGATTGCGTGTGGAAGTTTGTTGGGGGAGGAGTTCCTTGAGGTACGGAGGAGCAGTTCCATGTATGCACTGATGGGTGAGGAGGGAGATTTTGTATTCGATCCTGAATGCGACAGGAAGCCAGTGGAGGGAGTGGAAAATGGGTGTGATGTGGTTATATTTTCGCACCCTCATCAGGATCCTAGCGGTGCTGTTCTGGATATATTGGAGCTTTTGAAGGCTCCCGCTTGGAATCCCGATGAGGAGAGCGTTGCAGTAGTCCAACCTTGAGGAGACAAAGGCGTGGACGAGTTGTTCAGCATCTGACAGGGAGAGTATGGGGCGGAGTTTTGCAATGTTCCTGAGGTGGTAGAAGGAGGTCTTGCACAAATGTTTGATGTGGGTGTCAAAGGTCAAATGAGGGTCAAATATTACACCTAGGTTGGTGACTGATGGTGATAGGGGTATGTTTTGACCAGAAAATGTGATGTGGGTTATGGGGGAAGACTGGACCTGGTGTGGTGTGCCAACTAAAATAGCCTCTGTTTTTGAGCTATTTAATTGAAGGAAATTGTCTTTCATCCAAGCCTTTATCTCCTCAAGGCAGGTGTTCAATGAGGATGAGGATGATGATGATGATGATGATGAAGATGATGAAGATGTCGACAGTGGGGCTGCATGTGGCATCGGGTCGGTTTTTATATATAGCTGTGTGTCATCAGCGTAGCAATGGAATGGTATTCCATGCTGGGTGATTACACGGCCAAGGGGTAGAGTGTAGAGGGTGAACAGAGTAGGGCCAAGAACCGACCCTTGAGGGACACCACAGGTTACTGGGTGTATCTGCGAACTTCCACCTCCCAATGATACATACTCTGTTCTTCCAGAGAGGTAGGACTGGAACCAACTCAGGGCGGAGTCAGAGAGTCCGATGGTGTAGTGGAGGCGCTGAAGGAGGATCTGATGGTCGACCGTGTCGAACGCTGCAGTCAGATCCAGGAGGATGAGGAGAGATGGGGAGCCAGTGTCAGCCGCCATCAGCAGATCGTTTGTGACCCTGACCAGAGCTGTTTCGGTGCTGTGGGCGGAACGGAAACCGGACTGGAATTTCTCAAAGAGGCAGTTGGCTTTGAGATGGTCCTGAAGCTGGGCTGCAACTACTTTTTCCAATACCTTTGATAAAAATGGCAGGTTGGAGATGGGTCTGTAGTTGGTGAGGATATCTGGGTCTAAGGTGGGTTTTTTGAGAAGAGGTCTGATGACGGCAGTTTTTAGAGAAGATGAGACATGACCAGTCTAGAGCGAGAGGTTAATGACTTTGGTGATCAGGGGGCTTAGAGCACAAATGTTGGATTTTATCAGGGCTGTGGGAAAAGGGTCCAGTGCGCAGGTGGAAGGTTTCATCCTGCGGATGACGTCCTCAACCTCTTGCTGAGAGATCTCCAAGAAGATGCGAAGAGGCGGGAAAATCCCAGGCTGTGGGTTGACAGTGCGGACAGACTGAGCAGAGGAGCTGGAGAGAAAAGAGCGGATGGTGTCAACTTAAGTCTTGAAGAAAGTAATAAAGCTATTGCACTGCTCTTCTGTGGTGTCGGTGTGTGAAAGAGTTTGTGGCCTGAGGAGATGATTTATGGTGGAGAACAACTGCTTGGAGTTTCCAGGGTTTTTATCGATGATATTGGAGTAGAACTGTGTCCATGCGTTTCTGAGTGACTCTGAGTAGGCTTTTTGGTGTTCTTGAAAGGCTAATCTATGAACACTGAGTCCAGATTTTGTGAAACGCCTCTCCAGTACACGCCCAGCTGCCTTCATGTTCCGTAGCTCTGAAGTGAACCAGGGGGCTGAGCATGAGAAGGTGACTGTCCGAGTTTTCACCAGAGGGTGGAGATCCAGGATATTGCTCAGTGTTCTATTGTAGAAATCCACTGATTCACTGACTGTTGTGAAGTTTGCAGAGGGGATTTGCTGGAGGTCCAACGTCATGATGTCTGTGTTGATGTTTTTAAGATTTCTGAAATTAATTTGGCGTTTGGGCTTGGTCTGGTGAGACAATTTCAACTTCATTGAGATGACCTTGTGATGTACTAGATGCCCGAACCACCTCAACTGGCTCCTTTCAACGCAAAGGAGCAGCGGCTCTACTCCGAGTCTCTCACGGATGGCTGAGCTTCTCACCCTATCTCTAAATCAGACCCCACCTATAACACCAAAGTTATGGTGTCTGAATGTTCATTAAAAATGACAAATGTATCAATGTAATCACAGATATTTATTTGCTCTCATATGATCCCCTTCTTGTTATCTCTCTCCTGCAGATGGATTGCCCGGACTTCATAGTGGCCAGACCCCAGGTGGGGTCAGAGTCCAGCGTGGAGGTTTGTTTTGAACCTCATCAGCTGGGGCAAGTGAGAGGCCATCTCACCCTGTCCTCGGGAATCGATGATGGATACGTCTTTCCCTTGCAAGGGACCTGCCTCGTTCCCAACGCACAGGGCCCGTTTAGCATCAAGGCTGGTCGCAACATTACTATCCCCTTCAAGAATGTATTCCTGCAGACCACCACCTTCTCTTTTCAGGTAAAGAAGTGATGACCTGAGGAATATCCTGAATTAATAAAAGTGATATTTTTGGAGGAGCTTTAGTGTCACAGACAATGAAAGCGATTTATAGTGTTTCAAATCAATGGCTGTGCAGAAAGCCAATACATTTGTTGACATCCAAGCAAATATTTTTCAGTTCTGGGTGCACTGCCAGCCAGCATGAAGCAAGCAGCTTTACATTTAGCCTGGAAAAGTTACAGTAAAGAGGGTGGTGCAGTCTGGCTTTTAGACTGTGACTCTTCACACCTCAAGCTTCAATAAAATGCAATTTTATATATTTCCATAACTTTATATTATATTTGTAATGAACCTGAGCCTTATTCACCCTGCTCCTAGGTGAACAACCCCTGTTTTACTGTCAAAGAGGTGGACACCATCCTATCCAAAAAGACCCAAAACATTGTGGTGTCCTTTGAAGCCCCTCCAGGAAGCTTTCCGGGGCCGTGGTTTGGCAAGTTGACCATCTCCAGCCAGCGCTTTGAGGGCCAAAGCAAACCTTGTTCTTGGGGCTATTACCTGAAGGGTTACCGCCCTGAGTCATCTTAGAGATATGTACTCACATAAACACACTTACTGTACACATGCAATTGTCTATGCAGACACACACACACACACACACACACACACACACACACACACACACACACACACACACACACACATAGGAACAAACACATCAGATGCTAAATTAAAGGCACAGGAAACCATTTGGACTCCAGCTGTAACTTATTTTTATGATGCTTCAGTTGAAAGTGTTGAAAATTATTTATCCAATGACTGAACTCCAATGCCATAGTCAATAAATAGCCAGAATTGCCCTGTGTAATGTTTATATGGTTAAAATAATTGCTTGTCACAAATGTTCATAAATATTTGAATAGTCAACTGAATAAAACCTGCAGAGAAAGCCTGCCCATGCCTGTCATTACACACTTGTTTCCACACAGGGGCAGTCATGTCAAGTGAGTTCACCAATTCTGTGCTTCTGTTGAAAAGGTGTATTTTATCTGACTTTTTCTTTTTGCCTTTTGGTCATCCTCGAGCTGTATATTAAAGTGTCACCTAGTAGTTACATTTTCCAAACCACTCTTTGTGTTGTTAAGACACACAGAAAATTGCAGGCAAGACTAGTTACTCAGCAGAAAGGGCAGAGCTGGAGGTGATGCTCATTACCAAAGGTTAGATTTGTCACATCACACAGACACACACACACACACACACACACACACACACACACACACGCACACACACACACACATACATACATACACACGCACACACATCTAAACTTCTAATGAGGAGCTACACTGACAGTTTAAGAGACACTCCTCTTACTCCAAAAGAGAATCCTCTGATCCTCCCATTGGAACAAAATGAGCCACACCTCCTGCTGTGACTGTTATATAGAAGTCAGGAAATACAGAATCGTCTTTGTTCATATTGGATATTAAACAGAAGGAAAAACGTTGTGTCACAACCCTCAGCTTGCTTCTGGAAGCCAAAGAGGAGCAATGTTACTGTATTCCAGATTGTCCTAAATGGTTTCTAGCTTTATTAGAGCATTGATGGATGTGTCTACTCACAACACCCTGACTGAAGATCAAAAAGCAACAGTTTTACATTTTAGAAAAGATAAATAGTTGAAATCACTCATATATACAAATCATTGTACCCTACAGGAATATAGATTAATAATAGTGTCTTAATACGATACAGTAAAAACTAGTAACTGCACCAAAGTCATTATAAACTCTCCAAACCTTAAAAATGTCAGCCCCTATAAGAATATGATTAACATTTTCCTTTAGATAGATAATATTGGGGATGGGTGGGTGTGTTTTGGGGTTGGGTGCTGTGATGTAACAGGGGAGATGGGGGGTGGGGCTTCTCTCTCCCCCATAGAGCGCAGCATGAGCGCTCCGCAGCAAAAGGATGTGTGAGCAGGCAGCGCGCTACTGTAGGGACGGAGTCCACAAACTGCTCAACAAAGAACAAGCCAAACTTCGAGCCCAAGAAAGCCACGAGCAGCCGAAACCCGTAGCCGGTCAGGACAGCGAGTCCGCGACGGCAGCGCAGTCCGGAAACAGCGGAGCCCAGCCCGGTGGAATCGACGGGCTCGTCCGCTGGATCGTCACCAAAATGAGCGACAACAAGAACATCTCCAGCCGGGAGTACGCTTCCAGCAAGGAGGAGGTGGCCGTGGCTCAGGAGCAGTTCTTCGCCCCGGAACCACGGAGAGGCATCTCCGTTATTTTAGATGTGAGTATAAAGAGCCGCCGGGCAGTGGTCAGCCTGACAGGTTGGGTGGGAGGTTGAGTTGTGCGGGATAAAGACATCCAGTGCGTACGGAGCGGTGCAGTGCGCACTTACGCACAGAAACCATCTTACAATTTACCGTAAAGGGTTATAGCTCGAGCTCAGAAGCTTATTTGCCTGGTTAATGAACAGAATGCTACTGCACGTGTCAGTTGGTGATCAAGCCTTTGATCCCCCGACAGTCTCAGATCACTGCAATACTATCGTTCTCCTTGGTGCCCCGTCCAAAAATGTACTGCACATGTCTGTTGACCAAAACTCCCTTAAACTTGGCTCAATGTGTGCATTTCTTTTCTACATCATTACAGAAGTCATCATACATTCAGCTCAGTGCAGTTTAGCGTTACTTTTGGTAATGATTATACTTTGAGTTCAAAGAAAGTCCGACGCGCACCCCCAACGCTCAGCACACCCATAGTACAAGCAGCACCAGTAGGTCAGTTTGCCTGTTCGGATGCTAAAGGCAGTTTCATTACAACAGTTAAATTATTAAAGAAAATGTATTACTACCAAAACATTTTATTGATCTCGTTGTTACAGAATCCAGACCAAATATTTACTGTCAGCTGATAAACCTGTACAAATATACAGTCTATTCTGTATTGGAAGTGGCAATTACGCAGCAATTGATTAAATTTAGGTCAGCTCATCAATATTATTGGGTTATTTTGTATCACTGCCCCACTAAATATTTCCCCTGTAGACTAGCTGATGTTGCTTTTAAAGCTTTAATGTGAAGAACACAAAAGAGAAAAGTAGTTCAGTTTCCTCAGACCCTGACCACGAGCCAAATAGATAAAGAAGGGTTACATGGGATTGGAAACCAATTATGATGAAGACCAGAGGGCCAATGTATCCTAGTACCCTAGTAAACAAATTCTGTGTGTTTGCCTGTGTTAGTGTGTAGAGGGGTTGATGGGGGTGTTGTCTGGTTTGCGGCTGATACTCCCTCCCTGAAGCTGTGCACTTCTGCATTACAGCAGGGTTTCTGAAGCTTTTAGTTCAGATCCATATTGGCTCTTTGACCTGTTTCACAGGAACAGCTGTTAATAGATAGCCTACTGTATTTCTGAAGTTTGGGTTTCAGGCATGAAATATTTAAGAAAAATAATTGAAATTCTACATGTTCATGTTCAACATTTCTTTCACCATTTCAGGCACAGTTAGCACACAAGCTTCAGCAGTGAACTCTTTCTGGCATTTTCTCTCAGGCTCACTTTCTGCATTGGCTTGAACTTTGAAATGTTAAATGTTTGTGCAATTTTTTCAATATTATTGACCCCAGCATTATTAACATGGTGAAGAAGTCCACACCAAAGAGATTGAGCGATCGCTGTGTGTGTGTGTGTGTGTGTGTGTGTGTGTGTGTGTGTGTGTGTGTGTTGTGTGTGTGTGTGTGTGTGTGTGTGTGTGTGTGCCTGCAGGCAGCATTGTGCTCATTAGACTTTCTGTTTGCTTGTTTTGTCATCCTTTGCCGTTCTCGTCTTCTCCTTTTTTCCTACCCTAATGGACCTTTATTTCTGTGCTTTAAACTCCTTTCATTCTTTTTTATTCCCTTGTCTTCTCCCCCTACTTCCTTCTCATCTACTCTCCTTTCCTCCACATCCTTATTGTTTTTCTCCTCTCCTCTCTCCTCAACCATACCAAATAAACCATCCATCCATCCATCCATCCATCGTCTACCGCTTATCCGGGATCGGCCAGTGAGGAGATATAATCTCTCCACCGAGTCCTGGGTCTTCCCCGGGGTCTCCTCCCAGCTGGACGTGCCTGGAACACCTCCCTAGGGAGGCCCCCAGGTGGCATCCTTACTAGATGCCCGAACCACCTCAACTGGCTCCTTTCAACGTAAAGGAGCAGCGGCTCTACTCCGAGTCTCTCACTGATGGCTGAGCTTCTCACCCTATCTCTAAGGGAGATGCCAGCCACCCGTCTGAGAAAACCCATTTCGGCCGCTTGTACCCGTGATCTCGTTCTTTCGGTCATGACCCAGCCTTCATGACCATAGGTGAGGGTAGGAACGAAGATCGACCGGTATATTGAGAGCTTTGCCTTCTGGCTCAGCTCTCTTTTCGTCACAACGGTGCGGTAAAGTGACTGCAATACCGCCCCCGCTGCTCCGATTCTCCGGCCAATCTCTCGCTCCATTGTCCCCTCACTCGCGAACAAGACCCCGAGGTACTTGAACTCCTTCACTTGGGGTAATGGCTCATTCCTTACCCGGAGTAGGCAATCCACCGGTTTCCTGCTGAGAGCCATGGCCTCAGATTTGGAGGTGCTGATCCTCATCCCAACCGCTGCACACTCGGCTGCGAACCGATCCAGTGACTGTTGAAGGTCACAGACCGATGATGCCATAAGGACCACTTCATCTGCAAAGAGCAGCGATGAGATCCTCAGGTCACCGAACTGCAACCCCTCTCCTCCACGACTACGCCTCGATATCCTATCCATAAAAATCACGAACAGGATTGGTGATAAAGCGCAGCCCTGGCGGAGGCCAACATTCACGGGAAACGAGTCCGACTTACTGCCGAGGGACCCGGTCATACGCCTTCTCCAGATCCACAAAACACATGTAGACCGGATGGGCGTACTCCCAGGCCCCCTCCAGGATCCTTGCAAGAGTAAAGAGTTGGTCTGTTGTTCCACGACCAGGACGGAATCCGCATTGTTCCTCTTCAATCAGAGGTTCGACTACCGGCCGAACCCATCTTTCCAGTACCTTGGAGTAGACTTTACCAGGGAGGCTGAGAAGTGTGATACCCCTGTAGTTGGCACGCACTCTCTGGTCCCCCTTTTTAAATAGGGGAACCACCACCCCGGTCTGCCAACCCCTAGGCACTGTCCCAGACTTCCACGCAATGTTGACGAGGCGTGTCAACCAAGACAGCCCCTCAACACCCAAAGCCTTCAGCATTTCTGGACGGATCTCATCAACCCCTGCGGCTTTGCCACTGTGGAGTTGTTTGACTACCTCAGTGACTTCCATCAGGGAAATTGACGATGATCCCCCATCAGCTTCCAGCTCTGCCTCAACCATAGAGGGCGTGTTAGTCGGATTCAGGAGTTCCTCAAAGTGCTCCTTCCAGCGGCCGATAACCTTCTCAGTTGAAGTCAACAGGGTCCCACCCTTGCTGTACACAGCTTGGATGGTTCCTCGCTTCCCCCTTCTGAGGTGCCGGATGGTTTTCCAGAAGCACCTTGGTGCCGACCTGAAAGTCCTTCTCCATAGCTTCTCCAAACTTCTCCCACACCCGCTGCTTTGCCTCTGACACGGCAGAAGCTGCCGCCCTTCTAGTCCTTCGATACCCTGCAACTGTTTCCGGAGTCCTCCCGGATAACATAACCCGGAAGGACTCCTTCTTCAGTCGGACGGCTTCCCTGACCACCGGGGTCCACCACGGTGTTCGAGGGTTACCGCCCCTTGAGGCACCTAAGACCTTGAGACCACAGCTCATCACCGCAGCTTCAGCAATAGAGGTTTTGAACATCGCCCACTCAGGTTCAATGCCCCCAACCTCCACAGGGATGGCTGAAAAGCTCCGCCGGAGGTGTGAGTTAAAGATCCCCAGGACAGGGGCTTCCTCCAGACGTTCCCAGTTCACCCGCACTACCCGTTTGGGTTTACCAGGTCTGTCCAGAGTCTTCCCCCACCCCTTGATCCAACTCACCACCAGATGGTGATCAGTCGACAGCTCCGCCCCTCTCTTCACCTGAGTGTCCAAAACATGCGGCCTCAGATCAGATGATACGATTACGAAATCGATCATTGACCTTTGGCCTAGGGTGCTCTGGTACCACGTGCACTTATGAGCATCCTTATGTTCGAACATGGTGTTTGTTATGGCCATTCCATGACTAGCACAGAAGTCCAACAACAAACGACCAATAAATAAATAAACCATCAATTCTTAATAAGGTTAGGAGATAGAACAGTCTCCCTCTGTCTCTGTCATCTGTTTCTATTTTGTTCAATCTCTTTCTGTTTCTCTCTTTTGCTGTCTTTCCTTTTCTTCTCACTCTGTATTTATGTTACAACTCACTACACACACACACACCAACTCCTCATCGCAACATTTTCCCTCCTCTTCAAGCCTGTCTGTCTCCAGCAGCTCCAGAGTTGGCTGTTTTCTTTGGAGTTGAGTGCGTCCCAGGGTGCCGCCGGAGAGAGAGAACAATGCAGAACAGCTTGTCATTTGAAACGTTGTGCGTCTCGGTAGTTAATGATTTTCACTTCGGCCTCTTCAGATGGCTGCAGTCACTGCATGAATGCACCGCATAGTTTTAAAACCAATAAACGGGTGGAGCAAAGGAGCTCTAGACTACACTGACATTTGTACAAGTCCATTGCTAAATAATTAGTAAGCTAGTTTGGTTTTTAAACTTGCACCCTGATGGTTTCTATATGCAGTCATGATTGCTGTCAAAGTAAGTCAATCTATTGCTGCAACTAATAATTAGCTCGCGAGCCATATATGGCTCTTTCGATGACGCCATATGGCTCTTTCGATGACGCAGACAATTTTGAGCTCTGTTTTGCGAAGGGCGGGGTTTCGCTCCCGACTCAAACACACGTGCGCACACACCTACAGTCAGAGACAGAGCGGAGGAAAGGAGAGGAGTCGCACGGACCTCGGACTATTTTGATATTCCATTTAACAGTTGATAATGGAACTTTCTTTCTGATAGTTTCATTCAATTCTAAGTGAGAAGTCCTTCAGTTCTGCTCTCAAGTGTGACCGAAAATAATCAGTTTACTTCCACATAGAGATACCCCACAAACAATCTTTCCAGTACCACCCACCCTGTAGGTTGGAAAGACGTCTACAGTTGTCAGTTTTGTCCTTTACTACATACATGTCAAACTCAAGGCCCGTGGACATGTAACCATAACCATAACCGTAACCATGATTGATGCATGACATTAATAATTATACACACACAGTGTAACTCCATGCATGTCCCTCTCACTTTCTCATTCCATCTTCTGCGTCCCCCTCACCGTGTCTTCCACCTCTTCTCTGTCATTGTACCGTCTCCTGGCAGTTGTCACTAGGAACAGTTTACATCACACTCTGATGAAAGCATAAGAGCGGCCACTTTCAATTCCATAGGGAAAGAGGCTTTCACTGCAGCTATAAATAAGCCCCCAGAATCACAGACATAGAATGTGGTGTACACATACACAGCAAGTAATCATCAATCAGTTGTAGATCAGAGGCTTTGTTCTGTGTGTGTACATAATAATTGTGAGTTTTTATCTTCTGCTACACCAGTAAATTTCTCAGTCCCGTGGCTCCTAACAAGTGTTATCACACACCACTGCACTGTATCTGGTTTAGACACACTTGGTGTGTTTTTGTGTGCGATTGTGTGGACTGCACAAGTTAACAAATTGAATGGAAGACGGAACATTTTTATTTGCAGTTATTCCCCCACTGGGTTCTTTTTTCCTACGAAGAATTTGTCATTGCGTTCTACTTAAAAGAAAACACCAAATTATGAATGTTTAACCATTTGTCACAAATTTGACTTAATTAGTTAATTAATTTCTGCTCCATTGACAGAGATATCAATTTTCTAAAAAAAATTATGCTTCAGCTTCAGTCTTAAAATACAGGATGTTGAACTGTTAGAAATGACATCTGACGTAGCTTTTTATTTAGTTAGTTAAATTTCATCAATAACTTCTAAACCAAATCGCTTCCACTGATGTTTAGTATTTTGTCTTTTTCTGAAGAAAATATTTTCTTGAAAAAAATAAGAGAAAGATTTAGTTTCATACAGAAATGACATACTAATTAATCGATGTATTTAGGTTTTTTTTTTAGAAAACCAAACCCTTATGCTACTGTCCTTGACAATTGAACATTACTATAGTGTCACTATATCTAAACCATCTCAAAAATGCATAATGGCATTTCCGTATTTCTGTACTCTTGGTACAGTACAGTCAGTGCACGCCTAGAAAATTCCTTAAAAAGGACTACATATCCAATCTGGCCTGAAAATACCTCGGGATCCCAAAGGAAGACCTGGAGGATGCAGAAGTGGAGGAGAGCATTTGGGCCACATTGCCAAGCCTGCTTCTACTGCGACCTGACCTGGATCAGGAAGTAAAATGAATGGATGGATGAACGGTACGCTGAGCAATCTCACAGGATATGCCTTTTCGTGGCTTGTTGGTCTAGCGCAGGGGTCCGGAACCTTTTTGGCTGGGAGAGCCATAAAAGCCAAATATTTTCTAAATGCATTTCCATGAGAGCCATATAGCCTATTTAATAAAATTGAATACAGCTTTATGCATGCATTTTTTAAGTAGGACATACATTTTTAAAGTATAACACTTCTTCGAGTAGTCTGGTTCATAATTGGTGAGGTTAAGCTTCATACAGGCGTTGAGGCTTCCATCAGTTAAACGTGAGTGTAGGTTGGTCTTAATGTTTCTCAGATGCGAGAAAGACTGCTCACATGCATATGTAGAGCCAAACATGGTCAATATGGCAATACTCACATGCTGCATTGACGTATGTGACCGGAATCTCGTTCCAAGTTTTTAGAATCAGCTGGTCTTCAGGCTGAAGTTTTTTCATTTCTGTCCACTTGTGTTCACTCGCCAGCTCTGCTCAGTTATGTCCACGAGATAGTGAAACTGCAGGAGCCACTCTGTGTTAGCTAGCTCAGGATGCTCGACGCCTTTCATTTCGAGAAAAGTCCGGATTTCACTCAGGCAAGCGGCAAAACGGCTGAGCACTTTCCCCCTTGACAACCAATGCACATTGTTGTGTAAAAGCAGGGATAATTATTCCCAACTTTTATCCTGCTCTCTGCACAGAGGCAAATTCCTCTGTCCACGTGGCCTGGAACGTACGATAATCCTCATCTTTTTTTCTTTTCGACATCTTTTCTGTCTTAGAGGTTGGAAGCAGATAAACTAGCTGGCTACCTGACGAAAAGGAGGAGTTTATTTCTTGACCTTTCAACGACCCGTGTCGTTCTGCATTATCCAATTAAGTTTTGATGTCGATTATTTTATATTTGGAATTTTATTTTCAAAACGAATTTCTGCTAAATGTTTTACTTTTACATTATTTATTAATTGTTAATCGTGTTAAAAAATGTCAGCTCAAAAATAGTGTGCGAGCCATATGGCGTCATCGAAAGAGCCATATATGGCTCGCGAGCCACAGGTTCCCGACCCCTGGTCTAGGGGTTTGACTCTCGCTTACGGTGTGGCAGGACCCGAGTACAAATCTAGAACAAATATTTCGCTTTTGTTTAGGTAAGGGGTTTAATTGAAATTTGAGACTGTGTCACAAAAAGTATGCTGTTTATAAATGTCCACATGATGCCATCCTTGCAATTAAGATGAATTGGTCAACTAACTAACTTTCAGATGAGAATGTTGTTGGGGAATAGTCATTGTGCTGCAATCCGCTGTTTTGACTTCAAATCTGAAGGCATCACGATAATACCCAATGCTTAATTTAAAGTCCACAAAAGAATCAACTTCATCCAGATGGAGAAATTACAAGACGCTTGTCTTCATGAGCATTTGAACATCATGCTGGCCTGACGACCCAGGTTCCATGCTGTAACAGTCAGCTTTCTGGGCTCTAAATCCAGTGATCCAAGTTCAAGTCTTGTTGGAACCAAGCTCCTTTTGTTCATACAACAAGTATGGTGAATAGGCAGTAAAGCCATTAAACTTCTCAGATTTGATCAGAAAACCAGAGACAAAGCTTTCGGCAGTCAATTTGCATTTTGACCGTCAGGCAAGCCTTAACATAAGCCCTCAAAATGGCTTGCTTACACCAGGTGTCTCGGCTCACCTTTAGAGACAGTTGAGCTGCTCAGATGTTCTAGAGCAGGGATCGTCAACGTTTTTCGGGCCAAGGACCCCCAAACTGATGGAAAGATGGCGCAGGGATCCCCTACTATATATATTGTATAAAATTGTGTTTTTCATTAAACTGGGACTAGATCCATGTATAAACATAGCTACCCTGGTATTGTGCATTCAATACTAAACTATTCAATTAATACACAGGTTTATATATTCATGTTTTTATTTTAAACATGTGCAAGGTACAGGGTGGCCACTGTCAGATAATTATCTGTATATTTTCGAGTCTTCTCTCATTTGCGCTTACCCTTATCAGCTGCTACATCAGCAGCCACTTGCATTTTCAGAGGTGGTTTCTGAGGTGGAGGGTATCTTACTTGTGCTTGTGGAGTGCTTGTGCGGGTCCTCCTCTTTGTGTACAGGTCTAGGCTAGTCTCGTGGTGTGAGTGAACCGCTACCCAGCTTGAGAGAGCTCCCTGCTGTTGCTGAATGTGTGCATTGCTGACTGAAAGATAATGTCTTCTGCCTCCATTTATCCGTTTGCTACAATATGTTGGATTCATGTTAATGTGTATTTAAAGACATTTAAATTTCTGAATAAAGAAAAAAAAGATTAAACAATATAAAAAATGGTCTAATCAACCAAAAGTTTTGCGACCCCTGCAGTACCTCCACGGACCCCCTAGGGGTGGGGAAAAGGTGAGGACTCAAATGCAAGACGGCAGACAAGGAGATTAACAAAAAGAGGGCTTTATTCCAAAAAGCTTACAAAATAGCAAAAATCCCGATCATGACACTCTGTACACGGCTAGAGAATCCTAAAAGGACTTCATATCCAATGTGGCCTGGGAATGCCTCGGGATCCCCTAAGAAGATCTGGTGGATGCAGAAGTGGAGGAGAGCATCTAGGTGACTTTACCCGAGCCTGATTCGACTACTATTGGACCTGGATAGGGGAGGACATTTACGGATGGATGGATAAATCCAAAATAATAAAGTGGGAAATGGTATGCCTGTTTTTTCACAGGAACAGCTGTTAATAGATAGCCTACTGTATTTCTGAAGTTTGGTGTTTCAGGCATGAAATATTTAAGAAAAATAATTGAAATTCTACATGTTCATGTTCAACATTTCTTTCACCATTTCAGGCACAGTTAGCACACAGCTTCAGCAGTGAACTCTTTCTGGCATTTTCTCTCAGGCTCACTTTCTGCATTGGCTTGAACTTTGAAATGTTAAATGTTTGTGCAATTTTTTCAATATTATTGACCCCAGCATTATTAACATGGTGAAGAAGTCCACACCAAAGAGATTGAGCGATCGCTGTGTGTGTGTGTGTGTGTGTGTGGTGTGTTGTGTTGTGTGTGTGTGTGTGTTGTGCCTGCAGGCGCATTGTGCTCTAGCTTTCTGTTTGCTTGTTTTGTCATCCTTTGCCGTTCTCGTCTTCTCCTTTTTTCCTCCCCTTGGCCCTTTTTTCTGTCTTTACTCCTTTCATTCTTTTTTTTCCCTTGTCTTCTCCCCCTCCTTCCTTCTCATCTACTCTCCTTTCCTCCTCCTCCTCTTTTTTTTTTCTCCTCTCCTCTCTCCTCAACCATACCAAATAAACCATCCATCCATCCTCCATCCATCGTCTCCGCTTATCCGGATCGGCCAGTGAGGAGATATAATCTCTCCACCGATCCTGGGTCTTCCCCGGGGTCCTCCTCCACGCTGGACGTGCCTGGACACCTCCCTAGGGAGGCCCCCAGGTGGCATCCTTACTAGATGCCCGAACCACCTCAACTGGCTCCTTTCAACGTAAAGGAGCAGCGGCTCTACTCCGAGTCTCTCACTGATGGCTGAGCTTCTCACCCTATCTCTAAGGGAGATGCCAGCCACCCGTCTGAGAAAACCCATTTCGGCCGCTTGTACCGTGATCTCGTTCTTTCCGGTCATGACCCAGCCTTCATGACCATAGGTGAGGGTAGAACGAAGATCGACCGGTATATTGAGAGCTTTGCCTTCTGGCTCAGCTCTCTTTTCGTCACAACGGTGCGGTAAAGTGACTGCAATACCGCCCCCGCTGCTCCGATTCTCCGCCAATCTCTCGCTCCATTGTCCCCTCACTCGCGAACAAGACCCCGAGGTACTTGAACTCCTTCACTTGGGGTAATGGCTCATTCCTTACCCGGAGTAGGCAATCCACCGGTTTCCTGCTGAGAGCCATGGCCTCAGATTTGGAGGTGCTGATCCTCATCCCAACCGCTGCACACTCGGCTGCGAACCGATCCAGTGACTGTTGAAGGTCACAGACCGATGATGCCATAAGGACCACTTCATCTGCAAAAGCAGCGATGAGATCCTCAGGTCACCGAACTGCAACCCCCTCTCCTCCACGACTACGCCTCGATATCCTATCCATAAAAATCACGAACAGGATTGGTGATAAAGCGCAGCCCTGGCGGAGGCCAACATTCACGGGAACGAGTCGCGACTTACTGCCGAGGGACCCGGTCATACGCCTTCTCCAGATCCACAAAACACATGTAGACCGGATGGGCGTACTCCCAGGCCCCCTCCAGGATCCTTGCAAGAGTAAAGAGTTGGTCTGTTTTTCCACGACCAGGACGGAATCCGCTTGTTCCTCCTCTTCAATCAGAGGTTCGACTACCGGCCGAACCCATCTTTCCAGTACCTTGGAGTAGACTTTACCAGGGAGGCTGAGAGTGTGATACCCCTGTGTTGGCACGCACTCTCTGGTCCCCCTTTTTAAATAGGGGAACCACCACCCCGGTCTTCCAACCCCTAGGCACTGTCCCAGACTTCCACGCAATGTTGACGAGGCGTGTCAACCAAGACAGCCCCTCAACACCCAAACCCTTCAGCATTTCTGGACGGATCTCATCAACCCCTGCGGCTTTGCCACTGTGGAGTTTTTACTACCTCAGTGACTTCCTCAGGGAAATTGACGATGATCCCCCATCAGCTTCCAGCTCTGCCCTCAACCTAGGCGTGTTAGTCGGATTCAGGAGTTCCTCAAAGTGCTCCTTCCAGCGGCCGATAACCTTCTCAGTTGAAGTCAACAGGGTCCCACCCTTGCTGTCCACAGCTTGGATGGTTCCTCGCTTCCCCCTTCTGAGGTGCCGGATGGTTTTCCAGAAGCACCTTGGTGCCGACTGAAAGTCCTTCTCCATAGCTTCTCCAAACTTCTCCCACACCCGCTGCTTTGCCTCTGACACGGCAGAAGCTGCCGCCCTTCTAGTCCTTCGATACCCTGCAACTGTTTCCGGAGTCCTCCCGGATAACATAACCCGGAAGGACTCCTTCTCAGTCGGACGGCTTCCCTGACCACCGGGGTCCACCACGGTTTTCGAGGGTTACCGCCCCTTGAGGCACCTAAGACCTTGAGACCACAGCTCATCCCCGCACTTCAGCAATAGAGGTTTTGAACATCGCCCCATCAGGTTCAATGCCCCCACCTCCACAGGGATGGCTGAAAAGCTCCGCCGGAGGTGTGAGTTAAAGATCCCCAGGACAGGGGCTTCCTCCAGACGTTCCCAGTTCACCCGCACTACCCGTTTGGGTTTACCAGGTCTGTCCAGAGTCTTCCCCCACCCCTTGATCCAACTCACCACCAGATGGTGATCAGTCGACAGCTCCGCCCCTCTCTTCACCTGAGTGTCCAAAACATGCGGCCTCAGATCAGATGATACGATTACGAAATCGATCATTGACCTTGGCCGGGTGCTCTGGTACCACGTGCACTTATGAGCATCCTATGTTCGAACATGGTGTTTGTTATGGCCATTCCATGACTAGCACAGAAGTCCAACAACAAACGACCAATAAATAAATAAACCATCAATTCTTAATAAGGTTAGGAGATAGAACAGTCTCCCTCTGTCTCTGTCATCTGTTTCTATTTTGTTCAATCTCTTTCTGTTTCTCTCTTTTGCTGTCTTTCTTTTTCTTCTCACTCTGTATTTATTGTTACAACTCACTACACACACACAACACCAACTCCTCATCGCAACATTTTCCCTCCTCTTCAAGCCTGTCTGTCTCCACAGCTCCAGAGTTGGCTGTTTTCTTTGGAGTTGAGTGCGTCCAGGGTGCCGCCGGAGAGAGAGAACAATGCAGAACAGCTTGTCATTTGAAACGTTGTGCGTCTCGGTAGTTAATGATTTTCACACTTCGGCCTCTTCAGATGGCTGCAGTCACTGCATGAATGCACCGCATAGTTTTAAAACCAATAAACGGGTGGAGCAAAGGAGCTCTAGACTACACTGACATTTGTACAGTCCATTGCTAAATAATTAGTAAGCTAGTTTGGTTTTTAAACTTGCACCCTGATGGTTTCTATATGCAGTCATGATGCTAGTGCTGTCAAGTAAGTCAATCTATTGCTGCAACTAATAATTAGCTCGCGAGCCATATATGCTCTTTCGATGACGCCATATGGCTCTTTCGATGACGCAGACAATTTTGAGCTCTGTTTTGCGAAGGGCGGGGTTTCGCTCCCGACTCAAACACACGTGCGCACACACCTACAGTCAGAGACAGAGCGGAGGAAGGAGAGGAGTCGCACGGACCTCGGACTATTTTGATATTCCATTTAACAGTTGATAATGGAACTTTCTTTCTGATAGTTTCATTCAATTCTAAGTGAGAAGTCCTTCAGTTCTGCTCTCAAGTGTGACCGAAAATAATCAGTTTACTTCCACATAGAGATACCCCACAAACAATCTTTCCAGTACCACCCACCCTGTAGGTTGGAAAGACGTCTACAGTTGTCAGTTTTTGTCCTTTACTACATACATGTCAAACTCAAGGCCCGTGGACATGTAACCATAACCATAACCGTAACCATGATTGATCAGACATTAATAATTATACACACCAGTGTAACTCCATGCATGTCCCTCTCACTTTCTCATTCCATCTCTGCGTCCCCCTCACCGTGTCTTCCCACCTCTTCCTGTGTCTTTGTACCTTCTCCTGCAGTTGTCACTGGAACAGTTTACATCACACTCTGATGAAAGCATAAGAGCGGCCACTTTCAATTCCATAGGGAAAGAGGCTTTCACTGCAGCTATAATAAGCCCCCAGAATCACAGACTGAATGTGGTGTACACATACACAGCAAGTAATCATCAATCAGTTGTAGATCAGAGGCTTTGTTCTGTGTGTGTACATAATAATTGTGAGTTTTTATCTTCTGCTACACCAGTAAATTTCTCAGTCCCGTGGCTCCTAACAAGTGTTATCACACACCACACTGCACGTATCTGGTTTAGACACACTTGGTGTGTTTTTGTGTGCGATTGTGTGGACTGCACAAGTTAACAAATTGAATGGAAGACGGAACATTTTTATTTGCAGTTATTCCCCCACTGGGTTCTTTTTTCCTACGAAAATTTGCATTGCGTTCTACTTAAAAGAAAACACCAAATTATGAATGTTTAACCATTGTCACAAATTTGACTTAATTAGTTAATTAATTTCTGCTCCATTGACAGAGATATCAATTTTCTAAAAAAATTATGCTTCAGCTTCAGTCTTAAAATACAGGATGTTGAACTGTTAGAAATGACATCTGACGTAGCTTTTTTTATTTAGTTGTTAAATTTCATCAATAACTTCTAAACCAAATCGCTTCCACTGATGTTTAGTATTTTGTCTTTTTCTGAAGAAAATATTTTCTTGAAAAAATAAGAGAAAGATTTAGTTTCATACAGAAATGACATACTAATAATCGATGTATTTAGGTTTTTTTTTTAGAAAACCAAACCCTTATGCTACTGTCCTTGACATTGAACATTACTATAGTGTCACTATATCTAAACCATCTCAAAAATGCATAATGGCATTTCCGTATTTCTGTACTCTTGGTACAGTACAGTCAGTGCACGCCTAGAAAATTCCTTAAAAAGGACTACATATCCAATCTGCTGAAAATACCTCGGGATCCCAAAGGAAGACCTGGAGGATGCAGAAGTGGAGGAGAGCATTTGGGCCACATTGCCAAGCCTGCTTCTACTGCGACCTGACCTGGATCAGGAAGTAAAATGAATGGATGGATGAACGGTACGCTGAGCAATCTCACAGGATATGCCTTTTCTGTGGCTTGTTGGTCAGCGCAGGGGTCCGGAACCTTTTTGGCTGGGAGAGCCATAAAAGCCAATATTTTCTAAATGCATTTCCATGAGAGCCATATAGCCTATTTAATAAAATTGATAACAGCTTTATGCATGCATTTTTTAAGTAGGAATACATTTTTAAGTATAACACTTCTTCGAGTAGTCCATGTTCATAAATATTTGAATAGTCAACTGAATAAAACCTGCAGAGAAAGCCTGCCCATGCCTGTCATTACACACTTGTTTCCACACAGGGGCAGTCATGTCAAGTGAGTTCACCAATTCTGTGCTTCTGTTGAAAAGGTGTATTTTATCTGACTTTTTCTTTTTGCCTTTTGGTCATCCTCGAGCTGTATATTAAAGTGTCACCTAGTAGTTACATTTTCCAAACCACTCTTTGTGTTGTTAAGACACACAGAAA
The DNA here is from genome assembly GCF_900634415.1 of Cottoperca gobio. NCBI lineage: Eukaryota > Metazoa > Chordata > Actinopteri > Perciformes > Bovichtidae > Cottoperca > Cottoperca gobio. The sequence continues at coordinate 5,331,821 of NC_041360.1, read as the reverse complement.
ATTGCAGGCAAGACTAGTTACTCAGCAGAAAGGGCAGAGCTGGAGGTGATGCTCATTACCAAAGGTTAGATTTGTCACATCACACAGACACACACACACACACACACACACACACACACACACACACGCACACACACACACACATACATACATACACACGCACACACATCTAAACTTCTAATGAGGAGCTACACTGACAGTTTAAGAGACACTCCTCTTACTCCAAAAGAGAATCCTCTGATCCTCCCATTGGAACAAAATGAGCCACACCTCCTGCTGTGACTGTTATATAGAAGTCAGGAAATACAGAATCGTCTTTGTTCATATTGGATATTAAACAGAAGGAAAAAACGTTGTGTCACAACCCTCAGCTTGCTTCTGGAAGCCAAAGAGGAGCAATGTTACTGTATTCCAGATTGTCCTAAATGGTTTCTAGCTTTATTAGAGCATTGATGGATGTGTCTACTCACAACACCCTGACTGAAGATCAAAAAGCAACAGTTTTACATTTTAGAAAGATAAATAGTTGAAATCACTCATATATACAAATCATTGTACCCTACAGGAATATAGATTAATAATAGTGTCTTAATACGATACAGTAAAAACTAGTAACTGCACCAAAGTCATTATAAACTCTCCAAACCTTAAAAATGTCAGCCCCTATAAGAATATGATTAACATTTTCCTTTAGATAGATAATATTGGGGATGGGTGGGTGTGTTTTGGGGTTGGGTGCTGTGATGTAACAGGGGAGATGGGGGGTGGGGCTTCTCTCTCCCCCATAGAGCGCAGCATGAGCGCTCCGCAGCAAAAGGATGTGTGAGCAGGCAGCGCGCTACTGTAGGGACGGAGTCCACAAACTGCTCAACAAAGAACAAGCCAAACTTCGAGCCCAAGAAAGCCACGAGCAGCCGAAACCCGTAGCCGGTCAGGACAGCGAGTCCGCGACGGCAGCGCAGTCCGGAAACAGCGGAGCCCAGCCCGGTGGAATCGACGGGCTCGTCCGCTGGATCGTCACCAAAATGAGCGACAACAAGAACATCTCCAGCCGGGAGTACGCTTCCAGCAAGGAGGAGGTGGCCGTGGCTCAGGAGCAGTTCTTCGCCCCGGAACCACGGAGAGGCATCTCCGTTATTTTAGATGTGAGTATAAAGAGCCGCCGGGCAGTGGTCAGCCTGACAGGTTGGGTGGGAGGTTGAGTTGTGCGGGATAAAGACATCCAGTGCGTACGGAGCGGTGCAGTGCGCACTTACGCACAGAAACCATCTTACAATTTACCGTAAAGGGTTATAGCTCGAGCTCAGAAGCTTATTTGCCTGGTTAATGAACAGAATGCTACTGCACGTGTCAGTTGGTGATCAAGCCTTTGATCCCCCGACAGTCTCAGATCACTGCAATACTATCGTTCTCCTTGGTGCCCCGTCCAAAAATGTACTGCACATGTCTGTTGACCAAAACTCCCTTAAACTTGGCTCAATGTGTGCATTTCTTTTCTACATCATTACAGAAGTCATCATACATTCAGCTCAGTGCAGTTTAGCGTTACTTTTGGTAATGATTATACTTTGAGTTCAAAGAAAGTCCGACGCGCACCCCCAACGCTCAGCACACCCATAGTACAAGCAGCACCAGTAGGTCAGTTTGCCTGTTCGGATGCTAAAGGCAGTTTCATTACAACAGTTAAATTATTAAAGAAAATGTATTACTACCAAAACATTTTATTGATCTCGTTGTTACAGAATCCAGACCAAATATTTACTGTCAGCTGATAAACCTGTACAAATATACAGTCTATTCTGTATTGGAAGTGGCAATTACGCAGCAATTGATTAAATTTAGGTCAGCTCATCAATATTATTGGGTTATTTTGTATCACTGCCCCACTAAATATTTCCCCTGTAGACTAGCTGATGTTGCTTTTAAAGCTTTAATGTGAAGAACACAAAAGAGAAAAGTAGTTCAGTTTCCTCAGACCCTGACCACGAGCCAAATAGATAAAGAAGGGTTACATGGGATTGGAAACCAATTATGATGAAGACCAGAGGGCCAATGTATCCTAGTACCCTAGTAAACAAATTCTGTGTGTTTGCCTGTGTTAGTGTGTAGAGGGGTTGATGGGGGTGTTGTCTGGTTTGCGGCTGATACTCCCTCCCTGAAGCTGTGCACTTCTGCATTACAGCAGGGTTTCTGAAGCTTTTAGTTCAGATCCATATTGGCTCTTTGACCTGTTTCACAGGAACAGCTGTTAATAGATAGCCTACTGTATTTCTGAAGTTTGGGTTTCAGGCATGAAATATTTAAGAAAAATAATTGAAATTCTACATGTTCATGTTCAACATTTCTTTCACCATTTCAGGCACAGTTAGCACACAAGCTTCAGCAGTGAACTCTTTCTGGCATTTTCTCTCAGGCTCACTTTCTGCATTGGCTTGAACTTTGAAATGTTAAATGTTTGTGCAATTTTTTCAATATTATTGACCCCAGCATTATTAACATGGTGAAGAAGTCCACACCAAAGAGATTGAGCGATCGCTGTGTGTGTGTGTGTGTGTGTGTGTGTGTGTGTGTGTGTGTGTGTGTGTGTGTGTGTGTGTGTGTGTGTGTGTGTGTGTGTGTGTGTGTGTGTGTGTGCCTGCAGGCAGCATTGTGCTCATTAGACTTTCTGTTTGCTTGTTTTGTCATCCTTTGCCGTTCTCGTCTTCTCCTTTTTTCCTACCCTAATGGACCTTTATTTCTGTGCTTTAAACTCCTTTCATTCTTTTTTATTCCCTTGTCTTCTCCCCCTACTTCCTTCTCATCTACTCTCCTTTCCTCCACATCCTTATTGTTTTTCTCCTCTCCTCTCTCCTCAACCATACCAAATAAACCATCCATCCATCCATCCATCCATCGTCTACCGCTTATCCGGGATCGGCCAGTGAGGAGATATAATCTCTCCACCGAGTCCTGGGTCTTCCCCGGGGTCTCCTCCCAGCTGGACGTGCCTGGAACACCTCCCTAGGGAGGCCCCCAGGTGGCATCCTTACTAGATGCCCGAACCACCTCAACTGGCTCCTTTCAACGTAAAGGAGCAGCGGCTCTACTCCGAGTCTCTCACGGATGGCTGAGCTTCTCACCCTATCTCTAAATCAGACCCCACCTATAACACTCTAAGGGAGATGCCAGCCACCCGTCTGAGAAAACCCATTTCGGCCGCTTGTACCCGTGATCTCGTTCTTTCGGTCATGACCCAGCCTTCATGACCATAGGTGAGGGTAGGAACGAAGATCGACCGGTATATTGAGAGCTTTGCCTTCTGGCTCAGCTCTCTTTTCGTCACAACGGTGCGGTAAAGTGACTGCAATACCGCCCCCGCTGCTCCGATTCTCCGGCCAATCTCTCGCTCCATTGTCCCCTCACTCGCGAACAAGACCCCGAGGTACTTGAACTCCTTCACTTGGGGTAATGGCTCATTCCTTACCCGGAGTAGGCAATCCACCGGTTTCCTGCTGAGAGCCATGGCCTCAGATTTGGAGGTGCTGATCCTCATCCCAACCGCTGCACACTCGGCTGCGAACCGATCCAGTGACTGTTGAAGGTCACAGACCGATGATGCCATAAGGACCACTTCATCTGCAAAGAGCAGCGATGAGATCCTCAGGTCACCGAACTGCAACCCCTCTCCTCCACGACTACGCCTCGATATCCTATCCATAAAAATCACGAACAGGATTGGTGATAAAGCGCAGCCCTGGCGGAGGCCAACATTCACGGGAAACGAGTCCGACTTACTGCCGAGGGACCCGGTCATACGCCTTCTCCAGATCCACAAAACACATGTAGACCGGATGGGCGTACTCCCAGGCCCCCTCCAGGATCCTTGCAAGAGTAAAGAGTTGGTCTGTTGTTCCACGACCAGGACGGAATCCGCATTGTTCCTCTTCAATCAGAGGTTCGACTACCGGCCGAACCCATCTTTCCAGTACCTTGGAGTAGACTTTACCAGGGAGGCTGAGAAGTGTGATACCCCTGTAGTTGGCACGCACTCTCTGGTCCCCCTTTTTAAATAGGGGAACCACCACCCCGGTCTGCCAACCCCTAGGCACTGTCCCAGACTTCCACGCAATGTTGACGAGGCGTGTCAACCAAGACAGCCCCTCAACACCCAAAGCCTTCAGCATTTCTGGACGGATCTCATCAACCCCTGCGGCTTTGCCACTGTGGAGTTGTTTGACTACCTCAGTGACTTCCATCAGGGAAATTGACGATGATCCCCCATCAGCTTCCAGCTCTGCCTCAACCATAGAGGGCGTGTTAGTCGGATTCAGGAGTTCCTCAAAGTGCTCCTTCCAGCGGCCGATAACCTTCTCAGTTGAAGTCAACAGGGTCCCACCCTTGCTGTACACAGCTTGGATGGTTCCTCGCTTCCCCCTTCTGAGGTGCCGGATGGTTTTCCAGAAGCACCTTGGTGCCGACCTGAAAGTCCTTCTCCATAGCTTCTCCAAACTTCTCCCACACCCGCTGCTTTGCCTCTGACACGGCAGAAGCTGCCGCCCTTCTAGTCCTTCGATACCCTGCAACTGTTTCCGGAGTCCTCCCGGATAACATAACCCGGAAGGACTCCTTCTTCAGTCGGACGGCTTCCCTGACCACCGGGGTCCACCACGGTGTTCGAGGGTTACCGCCCCTTGAGGCACCTAAGACCTTGAGACCACAGCTCATCACCGCAGCTTCAGCAATAGAGGTTTTGAACATCGCCCACTCAGGTTCAATGCCCCCAACCTCCACAGGGATGGCTGAAAAGCTCCGCTGGAGGTGTGAGTTAAAGATCCCCAGGACAGGGGCTTCCTCCAGACGTTCCCAGTTCACCCGCACTACCCGTTTGGGTTTACCAGGTCTGTCCAGAGTCTTCCCCCACCCCTTGATCCAACTCACCACCAGATGGTGATCAGTCGACAGCTCCGCCCCTCTCTTCACCTGAGTGTCCAAAACATGCGGCCTCAGATCAGATGATACGATTACGAAATCGATCATTGACCTTTGGCCTAGGGTGCTCTGGTACCACGTGCACTTATGAGCATCCTTATGTTCGAACATGGTGTTTGTTATGGCCATTCCATGACTAGCACAGAAGTCCAACAACAAACGACCAATAAATAAATAAACCATCAATTCTTAATAAGGTTAGGAGATAGAACAGTCTCCCTCTGTCTCTGTCATCTGTTTCTATTTTGTTCAATCTCTTTCTGTTTCTCTCTTTTGCTGTCTTTCCTTTTCTTCTCACTCTGTATTTATGTTACAACTCACTACACACACACACACCAACTCCTCATCGCAACATTTTCCCTCCTCTTCAAGCCTGTCTGTCTCCAGCAGCTCCAGAGTTGGCTGTTTTCTTTGGAGTTGAGTGCGTCCCAGGGTGCCGCCGGAGAGAGAGAACAATGCAGAACAGCTTGTCATTTGAAACGTTGTGCGTCTCGGTAGTTAATGATTTTCACTTCGGCCTCTTCAGATGGCTGCAGTCACTGCATGAATGCACCGCATAGTTTTAAAACCAATAAACGGGTGGAGCAAAGGAGCTCTAGACTACACTGACATTTGTACAAGTCCATTGCTAAATAATTAGTAAGTTAGTTTGGTTTTTAAACTTGCACCCTGATGGTTTCTATATGCAGTCATGATTGCTGTCAAAGTAAGTCAATCTATTGCTGCAACTAATAATTAGCTCGCGAGCCATATATGGCTCTTTCGATGACGCCATATGGCTCTTTCGATGACGCAGACAATTTTGAGCTCTGTTTTGCGAAGGGCGGGGTTTCGCTCCCGACTCAAACACACGTGCGCACACACCTACAGTCAGAGACAGAGCGGAGGAAAGGAGAGGAGTCGCACGGACCTCGGACTATTTTGATATTCCATTTAACAGTTGATAATGGAACTTTCTTTCTGATAGTTTCATTCAATTCTAAGTGAGAAGTCCTTCAGTTCTGCTCTCAAGTGTGACCGAAAATAATCAGTTTACTTCCACATAGAGATACCCCACAAACAATCTTTCCAGTACCACCCACCCTGTAGGTTGGAAAGACGTCTACAGTTGTCAGTTTTGTCCTTTACTACATACATGTCAAACTCAAGGCCCGTGGACATGTAACCATAACCATAACCGTAACCATGATTGATGCATGACATTAATAATTATACACACACAGTGTAACTCCATGCATGTCCCTCTCACTTTCTCATTCCATCTTCTGCGTCCCCCTCACCGTGTCTTCCACCTCTTCTCTGTCATTGTACCGTCTCCTGGCAGTTGTCACTAGGAACAGTTTACATCACACTCTGATGAAAGCATAAGAGCGGCCACTTTCAATTCCATAGGGAAAGAGGCTTTCACTGCAGCTATAAATAAGCCCCCAGAATCACAGACATAGAATGTGGTGTACACATACACAGCAAGTAATCATCAATCAGTTGTAGATCAGAGGCTTTGTTCTGTGTGTGTACATAATAATTGTGAGTTTTTATCTTCTGCTACACCAGTAAATTTCTCAGTCCCGTGGCTCCTAACAAGTGTTATCACACACCACTGCACTGTATCTGGTTTAGACACACTTGGTGTGTTTTTGTGTGCGATTGTGTGGACTGCACAAGTTAACAAATTGAATGGAAGACGGAACATTTTTATTTGCAGTTATTCCCCCACTGGGTTCTTTTTTCCTACGAAGAATTTGTCATTGCGTTCTACTTAAAAGAAAACACCAAATTATGAATGTTTAACCATTTGTCACAAATTTGACTTAATTAGTTAATTAATTTCTGCTCCATTGACAGAGATATCAATTTTCTAAAAAAAATTATGCTTCAGCTTCAGTCTTAAAATACAGGATGTTGAACTGTTAGAAATGACATCTGACGTAGCTTTTTATTTAGTTAGTTAAATTTCATCAATAACTTCTAAACCAAATCGCTTCCACTGATGTTTAGTATTTTGTCTTTTTCTGAAGAAAATATTTTCTTGAAAAAAATAAGAGAAAGATTTAGTTTCATACAGAAATGACATACTAATTAATCGATGTATTTAGGTTTTTTTTTTAGAAAACCAAACCCTTATGCTACTGTCCTTGACAATTGAACATTACTATAGTGTCACTATATCTAAACCATCTCAAAAATGCATAATGGCATTTCCGTATTTCTGTACTCTTGGTACAGTACAGTCAGTGCACGCCTAGAAAATTCCTTAAAAAGGACTACATATCCAATCTGGCCTGAAAATACCTCGGGATCCCAAAGGAAGACCTGGAGGATGCAGAAGTGGAGGAGAGCATTTGGGCCACATTGCCAAGCCTGCTTCTACTGCGACCTGACCTGGATCAGGAAGTAAAATGAATGGATGGATGAACGGTACGCTGAGCAATCTCACAGGATATGCCTTTTCGTGGCTTGTTGGTCTAGCGCAGGGGTCCGGAACCTTTTTGGCTGGGAGAGCCATAAAAGCCAAATATTTTCTAAATGCATTTCCATGAGAGCCATATAGCCTATTTAATAAAATTGAATACAGCTTTATGCATGCATTTTTTAAGTAGGACATACATTTTTAAAGTATAACACTTCTTCGAGTAGTCTGGTTCATAATTGGTGAGGTTAAGCTTCATACAGGCGTTGAGGCTTCCATCAGTTAAACGTGAGTGTAGGTTGGTCTTAATGTTTCTCAGATGCGAGAAAGACTGCTCACATGCATATGTAGAGCCAAACATGGTCAATATGGCAATACTCACATGCTGCATTGACGTATGTGACCGGAATCTCGTTCCAAGTTTTTAGAATCAGCTGGTCTTCAGGCTGAAGTTTTTTCATTTCTGTCCACTTGTGTTCACTCGCCAGCTCTGCTCAGTTATGTCCACGAGATAGTGAAACTGCAGGAGCCACTCTGTGTTAGCTAGCTCAGGATGCTCGACGCCTTTCATTTCGAGAAAAGTCCGGATTTCACTCAGGCAAGCGGCAAAACGGCTGAGCACTTTCCCCCTTGACAACCAATGCACATTGTTGTGTAAAAGCAGGGATAATTATTCCCAACTTTTATCCTGCTCTCTGCACAGAGGCAAATTCCTCTGTCCACGTGGCCTGGAACGTACGATAATCCTCATCTTTTTTTCTTTTCGACATCTTTTCTGTCTTAGAGGTTGGAAGCAGATAAACTAGCTGGCTACCTGACGAAAAGGAGGAGTTTATTTCTTGACCTTTCAACGACCCGTGTCGTTCTGCATTATCCAATTAAGTTTTGATGTCGATTATTTTATATTTGGAATTTTATTTTCAAAACGAATTTCTGCTAAATGTTTTACTTTTACATTATTTATTAATTGTTAATCGTGTTAAAAAATGTCAGCTCAAAAATAGTGTGCGAGCCATATGGCGTCATCGAAAGAGCCATATATGGCTCGCGAGCCACAGGTTCCCGACCCCTGGTCTAGGGGTTTGACTCTCGCTTACGGTGTGGCAGGACCCGAGTACAAATCTAGAACAAATATTTCGCTTTTGTTTAGGTAAGGGGTTTAATTGAAATTTGAGACTGTGTCACAAAAAGTATGCTGTTTATAAATGTCCACATGATGCCATCCTTGCAATTAAGATGAATTGGTCAACTAACTAACTTTCAGATGAGAATGTTGTTGGGGAATAGTCATTGTGCTGCAATCCGCTGTTTTGACTTCAAATCTGAAGGCATCACGATAATACCCAATGCTTAATTTAAAGTCCACAAAAGAATCAACTTCATCCAGATGGAGAAATTACAAGACGCTTGTCTTCATGAGCATTTGAACATCATGCTGGCCTGACGACCCAGGTTCCATGCTGTAACAGTCAGCTTTCTGGGCTCTAAATCCAGTGATCCAAGTTCAAGTCTTGTTGGAACCAAGCTCCTTTTGTTCATACAACAAGTATGGTGAATAGGCAGTAAAGCCATTAAACTTCTCAGATTTGATCAGAAAACCAGAGACAAAGCTTTCGGCAGTCAATTTGCATTTTGACCGTCAGGCAAGCCTTAACATAAGCCCTCAAAATGGCTTGCTTACACCAGGTGTCTCGGCTCACCTTTAGAGACAGTTGAGCTGCTCAGATGTTCTAGAGCAGGGATCGTCAACGTTTTTCGGGCCAAGGACCCCCAAACTGATGGAAAGATGGCGCAGGGATCCCCTACTATATATATTGTATAAAATTGTGTTTTTCATTAAACTGGGACTAGATCCATGTATAAACATAGCTACCCTGGTATTGTGCATTCAATACTAAACTATTCAATTAATACACAGGTTTATATATTCATGTTTTTATTTTAAACATGTGCAAGGTACAGGGTGGCCACTGTCAGATAATTATCTGTATATTTTCGAGTCTTCTCTCATTTGCGCTTACCCTTATCAGCTGCTACATCAGCAGCCACTTGCATTTTCAGAGGTGGTTTCTGAGGTGGAGGGTATCTTACTTGTGCTTGTGGAGTGCTTGTGCGGGTCCTCCTCTTTGTGTACAGGTCTAGGCTAGTCTCGTGGTGTGAGTGAACCGCTACCCAGCTTGAGAGAGCTCCCTGCTGTTGCTGAATGTGTGCATTGCTGACTGAAAGATAATGTCTTCTGCCTCCATTTATCCGTTTGCTACAATATGTTGGATTCATGTTAATGTGTATTTAAAGACATTTAAATTTCTGAATAAAGAAAAAAAAGATTAAACAATATAAAAAATGGTCTAATCAACCAAAAGTTTTGCGACCCCTGCAGTACCTCCACGGACCCCCTAGGGGTGGGGAAAAGGTGAGGACTCAAATGCAAGACGGCAGACAAGGAGATTAACAAAAAGAGGGCTTTATTCCAAAAAGCTTACAAAATAGCAAAAATCCCGATCATGACACTCTGTACACGGCTAGAGAATCCTAAAAGGACTTCATATCCAATGTGGCCTGGGAATGCCTCGGGATCCCCTAAGAAGATCTGGTGGATGCAGAAGTGGAGGAGAGCATCTAGGTGACTTTACCCGAGCCTGATTCGACTACTATTGGACCTGGATAGGGGAGGACATTTACGGATGGATGGATAAATCCAAAATAATAAAGTGGGAAATGGTATGCGGAGCCCTTACGATTGTACACTTTGATCCTCACCAAGTTCTGCAACAACCTCTCACTTGGGTAACCATCGACAAAGATGTGCAGAAGGTTCCACCTTTTGTTGTCAGGCAATAATAATGTCCGTCATAGTTACTTAGCGGTTGCTAAATAAAATTTATTTCAGTTCTTTCATACTGCACTTTCAGGAAATACTATCTTTGTGAAACTTATGTCATATACAAATGTAAGTTGCATTAACTCTAATATTTATGTTCATATTACTCCGTCAACCCCATGTAATTACTACTCGCTCACTGCAAGTACCTGTAATGACACTAAAGACACTGCTTTCTGTTCACAGATATTCAGAAGAGCTGACAAAGATGGTGAGTGAATTCATTGATTCTCTTTATTAGTTCATATAATGTATTTGTTGAACATTTGTTTCAGGAACTTTCTCAGGTTTCACATGTTGATAAACAGTATGATCTCACCTGATAGACTCTAGCAGCTAAGATTGATTGGCATTATTAGAATTATTAAATGATTAAAATCCAGAAATCATTGAAAAGACTTGAAAGAATAATATAGTCTTAATTTGCTTGAACAATAAATATATCATGGTAAACAAAATATTAAATAATAGAGCATCAGTGTATATCCTCCCCACACTTATCCATTGATGCCCTGTGTCTTTTACCATGATATTCTAATTATGCAAACAGATAAAGAATAAAATATTGTTTTAACATTGAAAATAAGAAAAACTAGTGTTTGAACATTTTCACACATTTCTCATGTCAAGTTCTGGACTTAGTCAGTGTTACATGTACAGTATCTCTTGATTATAGATCGTCTATTTTGATGGAGATCTAGATGCAAATGATCATTTAAAAACATTTTTATAGACCTTTCATATTGCTGCTATTTTTACTATTCACACACAGACGTCACTAATAACAATAATAATGGCTGCATTCCACTTTGGTGTTCCAGGCCCGGTGCTTTTTCTAGCAATAAAAATGTCTGCTTTAAGAAAGGTTTTTCAGTCAAAATAACAACCTTAAAGGATTGCACAGCCTTGGCAGAGGCACATACTGTATGCTCTCTGAATTTTCACTTCTGCTTTCAGACAGTTTGCATCTGCACTTTTGCTTCCAGGAGTAAACATTCACAAGAAGCAAATCTAGCAAACAATCTGTTTCTGAACTATTTTGGCCTCGTCGGGTAGGATTTCAGACGGATGATTGTGTTTCAACACAGATGTGAGATTTATTGTATCTGAAGCCTTTAGTATAGCGGAATACTCCGAGCCTGAATCTCTGTCTGTCTGCTGTCTGAGCTGCTGCTGCAGTGTGCTATATTTGTAGCAATGACATTAAAAGTATTTTCAAAAGGGGAAAGTTTATATCCCTGTGTAGCTGTTCCAGTGAGCAGTTTGTTTATACCCTTTGGCATCACATGCCTCTCTCTATCTCTCTATCTCTCCATCTTCTCCACATTATCTTGCTCTTCATCCTTTGCATCTCTTCCTGCTCTATCCATCTTTCCTCATTCTTATCCTTTCCATCTTTTTATCCTATCACTGTGTCGTTGACTAAAAACAATTTAACTAATGAGGAAACAGCAAAAAAAACGGTGCTTTCATAGCAGCCAGATGGCCATTTGCTCTTCCAGTATGTGTGTGTTTGTATGTGTGTTTGTGTCTGCTATCCAAACTGATTACTTCTTTGCATCTTCTCCAGCACAGCTATGTGTCTAAAATGAATCTCTGTAAACTTTGTTTCGTTAGATGTTAGAAGTAGGGCTGCTCAATTATGGCTAAAATCATAAGCATAATTATTTTGGTCAATATTGAGATCATGATTACTCATTGACTTTGGAAACATCATGCATTTATTAAACTTTTTTTCTTAATTTTGTTTTATTTTAAACATTGGATTTAATTTAAATTTAAATATAATTCAAACAAAAAATAAAAAAAGGTGAATATTTAGATAAATAAAATAAATAATATACAATACTACATATACAGTATATATATATAAAAAGATATAAAGAATTATAAATAACATAAATAAGATCAACTATGTTGTAACGCTAGTGCACTTCCACCACATTCTGAAAACTACTAAACATAAATATTCTATATCTAAAATAATATATAAAAAATACAAATAAATTAAATCAAATATGTTTTAGTGCAATGCCACCTTCTAAAAACTCTTAACAATTATTTAACATTTTGGTTAACTATATTCAACATATTCCAGTAAGTAACTCAAAAAACGAACAAAAACTGGCAAAAGCACATCGCTGTAACGTTAAAGGAAAGGCGGGGTGCGCTTGATTTATGACACAAGACAAAACAAGAGTGAAACAGAATTGATTTATCTTAAATATCTTGTTTTCATAATCATTGGAAGCCTAAATCGTCATTGAAAATAAAATATGAGTTATATACATTATATTATTGATCACCCAGCCCTAGCACAATAGATATCCCCAGATAAATGATTGTGTGTGTGTGTGTGTGTGTGTGTGTGTGTGTGTGTGTGTGTGTGTGTGTGTGTGTGTGTGTGTGTGTGTGTGTGTGTGTGTGTGTGTGTGTGTGAAGCCCCGCCCTTCGCAAAACAGAGTGGAGGACAGAATGTGAATGCACAAAGTAAAATCCATCAACTGAACTGGAGTGGAAGACTAGCAATTATAAACAATTTTTACAGATGATTTAACTTTTGACATTATTGCTGTAGATGACATTTTCTATCTTGCCCGGTGTTATTCCAACAGATTGTTGAGCCTTTACAACAGACTGTCTCTGTCAACATTTTAAATGCTTGCACTTTCTAATTACCAACTGCTCGGAAACAGAACGTCAGTTAAGACAAACAAACAAAACTTACATTTCATGCTGATCTTATCCCGATCACAGACCAACCATCAACGATGAAGCAGCTCTTTCCCCGTCACAAACAAGCTGTAGGATTGTGTGCAACTTCATGATGACAGTCTTTCGGGGTGTTTCAACAACTACATTGCTGTTTGAAACACACAGCTGCAAACTCTCTTTAAAGAGGCTGATATGGGTGTGGTTGGGTGAGGAGCATCAGAGCAAGAGAAAGGAGTGACTGAGAGTCACTGAGGAACAAAGAGAGAAGAAGAAACAACGGTCATTATGAAGAAACATAGTTATTTGATGTATGGAACGCAGACTGGAAAGAAAGACCTAGCGAGCAGAAGCTGAAGAAGAGCTATTTTTGTCCTCCTCCTCTCTCGTGGGAGAAGAATGGGAAACTGTTTTAATGAGTGAGAGAGGGAGAAGGGTGATGCTAACAGGGAGAGGAGAGAATTGTTAAAAGAGAAGAAGGTGCAGGGAGGGAGAGATTGACAGAAGGAAAGTCAGGCGGTGGCAGAGTCCAAAAGGGAGAGAAGGTTAACGGCGAGAAAGACAAAGTGAGGAAGAGGAGCAAGAGAGTGTCGTATATGTGACAACCGGTCAGTAATGGATGTTTAATTGGTCGAGTTCTGTCTTTACATTCATAGCACAGATTTCAGGGTCGACCCTCCTGCCCCCAAGCTGCTGAAATCCACAAGCCAGGGAGAGTGTGTGTGCATTAGTGTGTGTGCATTATGCATCCATGTCTACTTCAAATACAAGTTGCATGCATCGCTGAGCATTTTTTGTGTATGCTAGCATGTAATATAAGTGTATGCCTGAGCTTGTTTGCATGTGTATTTGTGTGTGTTGTTTGTGATTATCATGGCCGACTCAAAAACATTGTTGTGCAGCAGGTGGAGTGTTTCAGCAGCCAACAATTCTATGAAATAGTTGCATCATTTGACAGCACTTAGTTTACTGTTTGCACTTGCTGCAGCACCTCTAATATGACACAGTCCACCGAGCTGCTGCTGTTTGAAATTTTGTTGCAAGTAAAATGGAAATGTTATGAAATAATAATATGGGTCATTATTTTAATTGCATGTTTTCCGTAACTGCTGGCTGAATTAAATTAAATTGTATTTGCATTTTGATTGCACTTCCAAAAATTAACTTATAACGTATTCAATCCTGACTCAATTTTTACACAACTTTTACACAATTAATTTTTTTAAATAAATGCTGAAACACATTTTTCCATTTTCCCCTTTTACTTGCTTTGGACTTAAAAAAAAAAAAATGCACATATGAGTTTTAAAAAGATTCATCCCAACCATGTAACTACTTATCTGTAGCGTTGTATCAGTCCATCACCCACTACTTAGTGTACACTGCAAGTATAGCCTTTTGCACAGCAGATTTAGACCTGTCACCATAAGAAAAGCAGCATTACTAATAACATTAACAATGGCTCTGTTCTAGTTAAGCTTTCCAGTAAGTCTGTGAGCCGTCATGCCCAACAGCCTCTGTTGAAGCTGTGTATATTGATGCAGGGAATTATGTGAGGTCTGATAATGCAATAGGCCTTTTATTTTTTTTTACAGAAGACATGTTAACATGGCAAAGTAGGTAAAAGCATATGTAAATAAAAAAATCATCAATGATGGCTCAATCTCGTTTAGCTCCTTCAGTTTCAGGATCTGGTGCTGTGGACTTTCACACTTCCATCCACATGTAGCGCACATTTGAACAGAATCTATGAAAGATCTGCAAAAGAAAATGCAGATTAATTTGTGTTTTCATCCACTACTTTGCTGGGAGTTGGGTACATCAATATACACAGTTGGGTTCTGTTAAATCATTGTTATAGTGTAACTTGTAGTGTAGGTCTACTATATGTTATGCTCTATAGTGCATGTCCATAGGGAATTAATAACAATTGTAATGCATGGCAAAGGATTGAAGCAAAAAAATCAGCAATGATGCAAAATGACAATGACTTTATTGTCCAACATCACAATTTACTGCTCACTATAGAGTAAACTATTGAATATGTATTAGCAGTGAATGAGTGAATGAGGGAGTGATTGTTGACACCTCACAGGAGAGATCTAATTCGGTAATATAAGTGGAAACACCTGTGTGGGCCATTAAGCCACGTTTTAAAGTATCTAAAGATACTCTGCTATGATTAATGTGACATCTGAAAAGGGGATGTACGCACATCTACTCTTTCTCCGTCAGAATTTCTGGACTGGCCTCGCCCACCTCTCCTCGCGCTAGATTGACCAGTGCGTATCATACCGGTGCGAAGCTCAGTGATTGCGAGCGCGCGAGCGATGAATTTCGGTGTCCGGTGTTTTTTACCCTCTGTTATACATTGGAGAGATTCAGCCGTACACGTTTGACTCAGATGGCGAGTAGGGCCTATGTTGCACCACTTTTGGCGAGTAGCAGCCGTATCACAATGGTAAGTGTAGTTAGCATCTTTTATTTGTTTACGTTGCTTGTTAGCTTGTAAGTTGCAGTGACTGGCACGCGGGATTTTGACAGATATGGAAGGAAGCTCCAGCGTTCAATTTAAATCCAAAAACTGAACACTGCCATATTTTCTGTCAAAAGTTTCACTATGCTAATTGTAATTGTAGACTTTGCCACAGTTCGTTTCTAAAGTCCAGTGACTTTCACACCTGATCTAATTAAAGTAACACTTCGTTGATAATGTACTGGCAAGATTCTTGCTGTCATGATTGTTTGCACTTATTATAAGTGGTTTTGGACTAAAGCGTCATTTAAACAAATTGTAATATAATGAAATGTAATTGTCAACTGGCTTTGTATCGTTGCACTGTGGGTGGTAGGCCTATATGCAAATGAACAAAGTTCGTTCCTGCGTCCGGAGCTCCCTACTCATTTGCCGTCGCGAGCACAGTTTCAGTGCACATACCACTCACAGTGCAACGGTACAAAATGGTTGAAAATGTGTAAAGTTTCCCATTTTTAAGGGGAAAAAAACGTTTTCATGACAGCTTGATTGAGAGACACTGACACAACCAGGGACACATTCATGTTCTATCTGTGTTCTCATCAATTAGCGGGTAGGTTTATTTAATTATTTTAAACTTTGCCTTGTGACTCATCAGCCATCTGCTAATTATCGTCACAGTGTTTGACATAAAGACAGAAAGCACACAGAGTTTAGGGAGGCTTGTTTATCCATGTTGTCAAGACTAGAGAGAATTACAACCTTAAAACCTCTAAAAGCAAATAGGAGGGTGCAGCTGCTTCTGTTCAGTGTAGCCAAACATTAATGAAAATCATTTTGGTTGTATTTTGTTTGCATATTCGGTGCCTCCACTTCCACTTGTCAGATCGCCTGTTAATCTGTCCTCTGCTTCTTGTCTTTTACTGACATGGTGTCATAGCTCATACTTCTCAGTCCTTTTTATTCTGCCTTAAAAGGCAATTGAGGTAAGATGTTAATGTTGAGAAATTAGATTCTTTCCAAGCTTTTCTCTCTTCAATGTCATCTGGCGAAACCTGTTACTGACATGTTACATATACCTCCATGAAAGCTGAATCTTTTCCCTTCCTTATTGATGAGAGTGTGAATGATACACATTTTTGAATGACTCTTGCCCAAATTTTAGGCTTTCTCACTTAAATATTAACTTTTAACATGTAATATGTTACATTAAACAATGGAATGCATTTCAAGATTAAGCATACCTCAGAACAAGTGTGTCATATTAGTGTTACAGATTTCTCTGCCCATTTCATCTTCTTTCCACAAGCTCCTGTTCATGTATTGAGACTCTTAAAGTTTGGTTCTAGTTTCTGCGGCACTTACCATCACTTGGTAACCTATGACATGACTACTGTGTTCACTTGCCCTGTTCCAGACTTGCAGGTTGGAATTTACCCAGTTGAAATTTCCAACCTATGACCTCCAGGCGCTTCAGGTCCACTGCGCCAAACGTAAACAAAAACCATTGCTGACAGTAACAAACCGATGTTTCTTTTGGCAAGTGTACACACAATTGAACTCTCATCTGTGCAGCTACCTAATAAAGGCCCTGTCACACATATCCGTATGGCAGAAACGTATGCTGGCGCATACGAAATATGAAATGTTCCATTTGCTTCACGTCATGCTGATGCTGGAGAACAGCTAGAATGTACTCTTGTCCTCTCAGCATCCTCCATGCTCTCTGATGATGGGCTGATGTATTCATCAAGACGTGCTGTGAAGAAGTGAGGATGATCTACTCATAGGGACCCTATATACTATATTCAAACCCCAATAAGCTCCCAAAAAGCTAGCTGAAAGCTAGCTGTACTGTAGAAACACGTTTAATAAGTTACTCCGTCGTCAGGGATAAGCTTAACATAGGTTACGAATAGGTTATCCACTCGTTATCAATAAGTTGGCTGTAGGATTCACCGTCAGCCTGAAGTAGCCTATATCTAACGTACCTCTAACGCAGGGGTGTCAAACATGCGGCCCGGAGGCCAAAACCGGCCCTGCTCTAACGTATTCACATACTATATTTACGTAGGTAAGTATTCACGTAGATAAATATTCACGTAGGTATTCCTTATTCACGTATGTCTAACGGAACGTATCGTCTGCATATCTTATGAAGCACACGTCAGGTACGTTGGGTACGTAATTTTGAACATGCTCAAAACATCAGCGTTCAACAACGCACCCCAGCGTAACACAGTGAGCTCTTAACGAATACTACTTATACCTTACCTTATATCAACGTACACCAGCGTGTTGCTGATATTTTGTATTTGTTGGGTATTTGTCTGATACATTTTGTATAAGTAAGTGATACTCTATCAATAGCTTAGACATGCGTATCTGTATATGTTCACTTTTCCGATCCGATGAAAAGTTGGACTTATGAGTGGATTCTGACACATTTTCATATATGCCAGCATACAAAAATTCCATGTTCCATGTCTGTTTTTATTGTTTGTTTATTGGAATTCATTCAAAGTAACAGAAACAAGAAAACCACTCACACCACCTCGCTTCGTCCTCACAGCTGCCAGGAGGCTGTTTCTCCTAGTGTATATCTACCGGCAGCCCCGGGAAACAGCGTAGCTTCAGTTAGCAGTTGTCTCAAGTTCAGCCACAGCGGGGAACTGCAGACTCCCTGTTGCTGCCGGTACACAGGTCCAGCATCCCGCTGTGACTGCAGGGCTGGGGCTTGTTCTGACTGAACTCCAGTGTCTTCGGCTGCTGACTGGTGCTCCGTCTGATGGAGGCGGCTGCCGAGTGCCAGCTCTGCCGACCTCTCTCCCCCCGGCGGGCTGCTCTCCTGGCTGTGCCGACACCGGGAAGATAAGACGAATATGCGGTCGTTTTCTAGTTTCTGACTGACTGGAATTACACAGGAGTAAATGCAATACACAATATAAAGAATACATTAGAATACAATAAATATGCCACAAATATAAACATTAGAGATTGTATGGACCCAGTTTTACAGGTGAAATATTGCCCCCTATTTCATTGGAGCAGATGGCTCGGAATGAAACATTGAACCTTTTAAAGAACAGCAGAAACTCAAATACCACGCACAGCAATTAAATGATCAATTATGCATATACATGAAGTCTCTATCTGAAACAATAAGTAGGAAGGATTTTGGCTGCACATTGGGCTCGTCTACCGGCAGACGCAGCAGCTCATAATTCAGCTTGTCAGTCAGAATGGTGTCATGTGTATCTAATTACCTGCAGTCTTTAATCACTGACGCTGGTGCTAACAAGCCCCAGAGTGCCACACGACGGGGGAGACAAAAAGAGAGGGGAAGTTCTCTCGGAGTGACAGGAAAGGAAGAAGAAACTCAGGGAGGAAAGTGTTTTTGCTGTAGGACACGAGACGAAATTCAGGATATGCTCTCACTAATCATATTTTTTTCTTGTAAAACCCAATACATTATTGTTAATGTAAACTAACAACTGAAAAGTGTAAATTGCAGACACCAAGCATGTAGTCGTTGCTGTCAGCTGCCCGAAATCCTGCCTCTAAGACTTCGCCCCCACTAAACCAGCTAAATCTGAAAATGGCGTTTACATGTGTGAAAATGACACGCATCAAATATTTCTGTTCCCAGTGAAGTGCCTGAACAATAGGTAGAAGGCTAAACCCGTTATTATTTTTGTGTTTTGGCAGGACAACTGTACCGGTATGTTACCTGGTAACCAAGACAAACGGTATTCTTTCTTCACTGCACTGAGACATCGATCAAATCTCTTGTGCTCCTGAACCCGTCTGACAAAATAAACATGCGGTTGTGTGATTTGGCTATATCTGCACTCAAAAGAGTGATTGCAGAGAAAGGCAGAGGAGATAGAATGTTTTATTTCTTCCACACTCACACGTGTCTTGGTGTACACAGGTGGCTGGTTGTTCTAAAATTACTTAATTAAAACTCTTTATGGTGCTGAAACCCATTCCACTGCTTACAGTGTTGGAAAGAAAAATAAATAGAAGCTCTGTTTGCTTTGACAGCTATTTTTTTCAGCTCAATTAACTTTAGACAAAGAGTAGATTTTGTCTTTGAAGTGTATGTATAGCTCTGTTGTGTGAGGCATTGCAAGATAAACCTATGATATCAAGTGTGTGGGATAGGCTACTCAGTGCTGGGATATTTAGTGGCTACTGTAAAGGAATATTTCCTTTTCGAAACAAAATTCTCTATTGACACAACATTTTTACTTTATGCTGATGATTAGCTGTATCTTATATTTGCCCATATATTTTATACATCAGATTGTCCCTGTTGGCATTATATAGCAGAGAGAAAGTATAACCAAGTGAATCTGCATGTTTAAAATACAATTAGCAAAAATTAAAAACCTGCTTTGCGTGGCGCGGATTCTATTTAGTTGTGTGTGTGTGTGTGTGTGTGTGTGTGTGTGTGTGTGTGTGTGTGTGTGTGTGTGTGTGTGTGTGTGTGTGTGTGTGTGTCGTGCACATAAATAACATGAGCGTTTAGTTTATTCAATACAAGAGCACCTGTTCAATGAGAAAAGTGAGTTGTGAATATATATAAATAAATATTTCAGGGGGGGCGCGGGGCTCCATTGGGGGGGAAAACACTGATGCAAGATGAGGAATTAAAGGAACAGTTTGACAAGTTATGTAAGCTTATTTACTTTCTTGCCCAGAGTTGGATAACAAAAATCAATACCACTGATCACATCAATACTTGTAAAACAAGATACTTATAGTTTTCAGTAACAAGCAGAACCATGCTGCAGCAGGCGTGAATGAGTTAATCTTGTGGTGTAGGAGTGATGGGATGTGGGGGAAACGGTGCAGTGAAAAGCAAAAAGGATTGTGGGCAGGTTCCTTCGGTGGCCTACAGAAGAAAAAGCGAGGGAGGGAGGAGACCGGAGAGGATTGAAGTCTCTTTGTTCACCGTCTTGGTCGTCTGGATTTGGATCAAAGGCTGGGAGTTAAGACGTCCTTTGAAGACATTTTCCTCACCTGACGCTTTCCCTGCCCTCCACTGGGTCGGGATCAATCCTACCTCTTTTCGCCTCATTCATTTGATATAATTTGTACGGTAAAAATACGGCAAGACCGCAGAGCTCAAATGGAAGCCTTTAAATACAGAATTGTAATTATATAAACATACTTTTTATTTAAGGATAGATGGTTGGATTTGGGCACATCATTGTCTGATATACAGTTAGAGTAGAACATAATAGAAGTCTTTTATTTTGTGGAGCCTTTTTTTGACTTTTTGAAGATTGAAAATATCTGAACTTTGTAAAGAAGCAACCAGTTTTCTTTTAAATAATGTGTACCACATACCATAATAGTTTTTCTTGAGAATTGTTCTATTTGAAAAATTAATTATTTTACACCAGAGTCCTGAAGATCTATTGGCTGATTTTCATTTGGTCTTCCCATCTATTTTCATTCTTTGTCAAACAAAATCCATTGAATCAGCTTTTGTTTCTTTTCTGTTCGATCCACCATCATTTCTCTGCCTCCCTCTGCAGTGCAACCTGCACCAAGGCTTTTTAAACTGGGCCTCTGTACTCGTGTGGCAGGACTCCCTGGCGAGCCGCATTTGGCAGCACTGCTGAAACAAAGCTGAGCCGTCTGTGGGATGAGTGGGCATTTGGCACCCTCACCCTTTTTTTCCCCTCCATGTCCCCTTCTGTAAATTCTCTACCCTTTCCTCCCAACTCTTCCCTCATATTCTCCTTTGTTCTCTCCGAGCTCTCTCTACGTGTTCCTTCGTCTCTTACTATATATCCCTCTACTTTTCTCTCAGTTAGTCTGTACAGTTCCTTCCCATGCCTGTGTAATCATCTGTTCTACCCTCGATTTACTCTCTAACCTTCCTTCAGTTCCTGATCTCTTTTCCAAAGCAGATGTCTCTCAGGGGGGAACTCACAACTGAGAATTATATCATATTTTTCAGTTTTCTTCAATATCAAAGTCGTAGTACTAGTTGTCTGTACAGCCATGAGTACATTGCAGACAGAATAGGCTAATAACTCTTCACACTTTTATTGGTTCTGAGCACTGTGGCGCTGTGTCACTGCTGGGCTGTGGCTTCGAACGACCTCGCTGCTGGGACCCAGCCTACTGCAAGAGAACAGAACCAGGCCATCACCATGCATTTATTATGTGATTGATTACC
>NC_041360.1:5237675-5305175 GCF_900634415.1 Cottoperca gobio | reverse complement strand
GTTGCCCCTGGTTACAACATCCCTCTCTTTTCCTCCCAGGAGGCCTTGTGGGCTGCTGTTGCCATGACACCAAAGTGAACCCCCACCTTCCTCTGCCCCCCAAAACATTCCTCTACACAAGACTAACAGCACTTTGCTGACGACCTGTTTTCCTCACAAGCAGCTGTTAGCCTTCAGTTCCTAATCTGCACTCAAGAGTCGCCCACTCTGAGGACACGCTGAGCGACAAAATATTCTTTTTGCTTTTCAGTACGACTGTCCTCGACTAAAGAAATTCTTAGTCGACTAACATTTGACAAATCGACTAAACAATTATTTGATCTGTAAAATTGAGTTTCTCTACAAAGAATCGTGCAAAAGCACCACTTTAAATCTTGTGTTTACCAGAGATGTGCTCATAAGTTTCTTAGAAATAAGTCATTCAGCATGGGAAAAAGCATTTAAAAAATGACTTATCAACTTAAGAAATATTGGTTGAAAGTCCTTTCAGTCAATTAACAAAAATAATCAAGTATTGACTATCAATTATTTTGATAACATTATTAATGTTTTGTGCACGTTTTAGCAATTTGAAGACGCCACCATTGGCCCTGGGAAATTGTGGTGGGTTTGACTATTTTCTACGACTAATCAATCCATGAGTTAAGCCTAAAGTGGTCATCGTCAAGAGCTTGTAACATTTTTCTGTTGAAGTAGTGGTCCTTTTCCCCACTCTGTATCAATTATTTTAAGTGTACGTGCCACACCGTAAATGGTGCCAGCTGATTCTTATACTTTCTGTTTGGTAAAGCATTTCCCACATATTTGCCATCACTGTCACCTGTGATATTAGTGTGATTTACATTTTATTTCGATACTTGCCTCCCTCCACACCTGCATTTAAGCCTCTGCTCTCACGTCACAGCTGCTCCCATATTACCGACACACTTCACTGATTTACTGTCGCGTTAGATTTAATATTCACCTCGCAGCTGGCATCTAGTACAACATCTGTTGTCTAAAAACATACACCCACGTCACATCTCCCAGAGAATTGTTTTCAAAATTATAGCGTGGCTTGCAACGTCGCCTCACAGCAAGAACTACTTGGGTTTAAAGCCCAAACAGGGACCTCTCTGTATGGACCTGGCATCTGTTTGCATCGAGGTCAGAGTTTGAATGAGGTTTTCTTTCATTGTGTGAACAGTGACGAGCGGCGCATTGTGTTCCTCTCCCTTCAAAACCAATGCATGCTTGGATAGCCTCCAGTCCCCAGTGACTCTGGAATAAGCTCATAAACCAAATAAAGACATTGAAATTATTTCTATCAATCAGACATCACAGGACATTCCCATGAAAAGATTTAGAAGGAAAATCTATTCCGACATTATTTGTGTGCAATTCAACCACGGACAAGATTCACTGATGGATGCAAATCAGCACGTTTGCTCTCCCTGCACAGCACCTTATCTCTGTATCTTGGATTTAAATCATACTTGTCAGGTAAAAGGCCGGAGATTCCATTTTCAGCTGACATATTACATACATATATATTAGTCACAACAACACGCTGCACATGCATCATCCTTGTGCTTTAATTTGTCTGTTATCGGTTTCACAGCGCAGAAATAATAAGTGGCGTAGAGGTGACGGTATACACAGTATCTCCTGCTCTTTAATGTTTGAGTCTACCATTAGGCAGAGTTATTATGCACATGACACGCACACATTCAGGCACACTCAACGAGGCCACAGTGTTAATTATGAGGCAAGCAAATTCACAAAAAATGGATTGTGGCCGCTGATAGCATCACTTGCAACTTCTATCTGCCCTGTCTCAAGGTCCGATAAACAAAATATATTGCGTTAATGATGTTACTGTGCAAACGCGCCCATAAAGTTTTGCAGCTTATTTTGCGTTTGTTTGCAATTTTGGTGCAGGGGTGCAGGGGAATTCTTCAAAACTTCAAGCAAGGAATTTAAATGTGACAGAGAGAAACCCTAATTGGATTTCATATCGCAGTCTGCCTGTGCCTTCAGACTGTAAAAGAAGATGTTATAATTTAAAGTGAAAGACAAAAGAAAGAATGTCCATGTGGGCGTGGCACCTCTCATAAAGGCGCTTTAGTTACTACCAACTCTCTGAGGACGTTAATCATTTCTGTGTAACTGCGTGTGGCTACTTGGTGCCGCAGTTGGGGTCCATTTCATCCTTTGTGTTTGCTTTGAAGATTACACTTGTTTTTGTCTCATTTGTGGGTTGCGGGTTTAATGGCCGCAAAATCATTTTGGGAATTTGTCTCTCAGTTTCTAATAGAAATATGATTACATTAGCTGTCAATGTAAAGTTTCATTATTGATTTTATTTTTAAAAG
This sequence comes from Cottoperca gobio, assembly GCF_900634415.1. NCBI lineage: Eukaryota > Metazoa > Chordata > Actinopteri > Perciformes > Bovichtidae > Cottoperca > Cottoperca gobio. The sequence goes on along the minus strand of NC_041360.1, from coordinate 5,302,821 downwards.
AATGCTGTTTAGGTAATTTACAGAAGTGTGTGAGTGTGAAAGAGAGAGACCTATCTGCCTCGGCTTTGTTCGCTGACTGAAAATGAATAAAGCCAAACTTTGACCCTTCTCTTCCGCTCCCTTCTTCTCTTTCCTTTTATGAGGATCCCACATTCCATGGCAGAGGGGGAGGATTGGGTGGAAATATAATTGAAACATTTTAATCCCCTATGGAAATAAAAAGGGGTTTTTCATTAGTAGTTTTGTGTGAGAAGTGGATAGTTGATTGCTTGAAGGAAGAAAATATGATGGAGGGAAGGATCAGGAAGATGAAGAAAATAATGTGTGGAGAATAAGGAGCTAAGGAAAGCCACTACATTCTCATTTTCTCTCCTATTTCACTTTCTTCGTTTCTTTTATAATTTTTTTCCCTCACAATAAGTTGAACTCCCTGAGTCTCTCATCTCTCTCTCACACCCCCCCCCCCCTCCATTATCCATTTCCACTCTTCAGCATCTCTCTTTTCTCTACTTGTCAGATGTTTCTAGCTTTATCATTACTCATTCATCTGTGCAGGCAATTACTATAAGTACTGGCCATGTGAAGCTAAACTGCCATTCCAGCCTGTTAAGTGTTGCTGTTGTGGAACACTTTGCCATCTCAAACATCTGGTAAGATTTTGGTGAACTATTTCATCTGTTACCGAGGCCTAGACTGTTGAGCTGACAAGCTGCAGCCGGTAATAAGAAAGGCTGATGTTGTGAAAAGTTGATCATGTCAAGTTTGCACACTAGTGTGACTTAGCAGGTGATCCAATTTGTCTTTGCTTACAGCAACACCTTAAACTACTGTACATCATGAGAGTGATAGAGGCACCTTTTCATTTTGGCATCTATTTGTGCACTTTTTTATCTCTTGTTTATAATCAGTCATATGTGTCTTAGTTCCAATGTTGGTCAAGTTACTTGAAAAATATAATCCATTACTCAATAATTTTTGTTACTTCGCTTAAAGCCCTGTCACACATATCCGTATGACAGAAACGTATGCCGGCGCATCCGAAAATTTCAAATACGTCCAACTTTTCATCGGATCGGAAAAGTGAACATATACAGATACGCATGTCTAACCTATTGATATCGTATCACTTACTTATACAAAATGTATCAGACGAATACCCAACGAATGCATAACGTATACAAAAATATGGCGTATACAAAAATATGGCGTATACAAAATATTGGCAACACGCTGGTTTACGTAGATATAAGGTAAGGTATAAGTAGTATTTGTTAAGAGCAGGCGGTGTTACGCTGGGGTGCGTTGTTGAACGCTGATGTTTTGAGCATGTTCAAAATTACCGGACGTACCCGACGTTTGCTTCATAAGATATGCAGACGTTACATTACGTTATACATACGTGAATATGTACGTGAATATTTACCGACGTAAATACCTACGTGACTACGTTAGAGGTACGTTAGATATAGGCTACGTCAGGTGACGGTGAATCCTACAGCCAATTTATTGATAACGAGTGGATAACCTATTCCTACCCTATGTTAAGATTATGCCTGACGACGGAGTAACTTATTAAACGTGTTTCTACAGAGCATCTAGCGTTCAGCATTTTAGCCGTTCTCCAGCATCAGCATGACGTGAACCAAATGGCACTTTTCCAGCTCCGTTGGCCAGACGCTCTGATACGTTTTAAACAAGTAAGTGATAAGCTATCAATGTTTGACATACGTATAATAATTCGTTAGCTACAACACCGCTGTGGAAAAGTTGGACGTATTTGGATTTTGAGCTAATTTTCATATACGCCGACATATTTCTGTTTCTGTTTCTGCCAGAACTGTGTGACAGGGCCGTATGTCTGCCGTGTTCGGCATATCGTCTGCGTCCTTCAAACGATCACAACTTACCCTTAATTTTTATCAACCTATTGCCGATATTTCGTATGTGCCGGAATACGTTTCTGTCATACGGACATGTGTGACAGGGCCTTTAGCTCGGTCAAAGGTGCTTTTAGAAAATATTTCCATCCATTTCCTGGATGTGTAAATAAGTACCTGTTTGCTGCAGTTATTGCAGGTTTAACTAGGCTAATTTAGATTAAGAAACAAGCCTACGTTTAAGAAGTATTTACCTTAGTATTTTATATCAGCAGCTAGCATCTCATTAGCCCTGGGGACTGACACAGCACTAAAGGTTCACACAGTCTCCAAGTCTGAATCAAACCAGGTGATAGGATGGCTAAATAATGTGTGAATTAGACCGCTTGGGTGTTACCGGCAAAAAGTATTTCTTCTCTAGCATTCTCTAGAACACGGGTTCTCAACGGGGGCGTTCAGAGGACGTCGGGGGGCGCTAGGAGCAATATTTTTAGAAAGGGCGGCATTCACGTGTCTTTGGGGGGCGTTTGTGTGTACGGCCTGCGAGGTAATTCATAAACACACACAAAAAATCTACTCCAAAAATATATATCCAATCTATATCTAGTCAGATATAGAATAAAACCAGCAACTGACTGTTTTTCCTGGCCAAGGTCAGGGTCCTTGAACACAACACGAGCGGAACGTGTCATCACATGATCACGTCATGTCAAAAAACTTCAATATTAAATGAGACGGTCATTGACTTCAGCGAACGCAGCATGGTGAGTGTAACAAAGAGAAAGGTGGATGTGGAATGTTCCAGGAGAAATGGACGAACAATTATTTCTTAAGTAAAAGGCCAGTATGCCTAGTTTGTGCAGACGCACTTGCGGTCATGAAAAAGGCTCTTGAGCGTCATTACAGCACGAAACATGCCAAACTGCACGAGCTGAAAGGACGAGTGCGTTTGGATAAAGTTAACATTGTTTGTTTTTAGATTTTTATTTTGCTGAGCGATAAAGTGCTGCTTGGAAGAAGAAAAACAAGCGCCGTCCCCCTCAGCCGCCACTGCTCGAAAGCATTAATGTTATTCCAAGGATACATCATGAATAAAACTAATCTGAATTAATGTTAAAAGACTAACGCTCTGGTCGGGACTTGGACCAGCAGCAGACGAGCTGCACTCTGGCTGGTTGTAGCAGCAGAGCTAACACCTGCAGAGCTAACATCTGCATCACTGCTGCTGATTCAGACTTGTTCCTTTGTGCTCGTTTAATGTTGGATCACTTAAGAGTGCAAAGAGTTTCACATTTCTGAGGCTGCTGTGTTTAACACCGGTTACAGTTTGAATGTCTGACCCTGATTGGTTGCAGTCTATGACACAGATTAAAGTTTGAATCTCAAACTTCTTACTGTTGCATTTGTTTAACACTACTGAATAAAATATGACCTGGATAATGGATAGGGGGCGCTGTACCAAAAAAGGTTGAGAACCACTGCTCTAGAAGAATATTAAATGTAAATAAAAATATCGATTCTTTTTTTTGTCGTTTTTTTTTTTTACACAAAATGTTTTCGCCTGAGTGGGAACTCTACTCTCCTTACTGTAGATACAACCTCCTGGGGCTGAAATCAATGTCACCAATTCAATGTGAGAGCATACACAATAGAATTAGCACACCTTTCCAACAGCAAGAAATACTCGCCTAAGGCCATTACATTGAGAGCAACAGAGGTGGACAACAATACTATCCATGCTATTTTAAATCAACCACTGTTGCAATGTGGAGGCACTGTTTGATCAGGTCAGCTTGAGAGCATAACGTTCAAAAGTAAGCATAAATGAAAATGGAACGGGTTTGCTTATTCTGCTTGACAATTTTATTGGTTGCTCCATGGTGGGGCTAACACAATTATGGGCTGAAGCCCAACCAAGCCATACCCTACCACAGCCCATGCCTCCACCAATGAGAGGGTAGGGCAGTAGCCTCGAAAATAGCCTGAGAGCCGAAAGTATGCAAAGAGATTTTAGTAGTAGGTCAGTCAGTAAATCAAACTGAAATTGTAAAATTGGGGCGACAACAACAGGATTTCTCCAGGGTTGGTGGCAATATGTAAAAATGTTCCATCCGGCCACCTTCAGCCCAGCAAAGTATATTATATATATAAATATAACAACAAGCTTCTATGTCTTTGAAAAGGTCGGAGTTACACAGGACTCGTAGAGAACAGAAACAAAACACAGACAGCCAGGTGTGTGTGTGTGTGTGTGTGTGTGTGTGTGTGTGTGTGTGTGTGTGTGTGTGTGTGTGTGTGTGTGTGTGTGCGCATGTGCGCGCCCATGTACGTACGCGTGTGTACGTGTGCACGCGATGTACACAGCCAATCCTCCAAACCTATCTCCTTGCTCACATCTAAAGTGCTTTATTTTAAATTAAAAAAATATAATTTGACGCTTGTAATGAGACAAATCTGTCGATGCATTAACACAATATGGACAGCTTCCCTGTGAAATGTATTAATCTGCAGAGCCGAGAGGTTCGGCAGATGACCTCGTTTAGTGCGGTGACGTTCCATTATCTGCCACTAAACACCATCACGCTGCATTAAAAATGCACCGTTGTGAGCAATGGTATTCAATTATGTCCTAGTGAAGGAGCATGTAATAGGAACCATAAAACACAATTTGTGCAAATGAGGTCTCCCCAAAGGGCTGATTGAACAGGAGAGGCTGCCAATGGGTTTCAGATGGTAGGATCCACAGCGAAGGCAGGCACCTGAATGCATCATCCTCACAAGCACACTGACTTGCTGCTATTACCTGCCATCAACTAGGATTACTCATCATTAGGACAGACCCACACACACACACACACACACAGTAACTTCTGAACTGTACATATAAAGCACACCCACACATATCTTCTCAACACTTATTACACCCATTGTGTTGTGTGAAGGCACACTCCTTTAATAATAACGTTATTATGTTCAGCCAGCAGATTGATGATGATTACATATCATTCTACTCGCCACTGAGACAGAAAATAGATAAGCAGTGAATGATGATCATCTACCGTGGCTCATCTTTTCATCCGGACAGACAGACGTCTTATTGTTTACACCAGGGAACTATCTGTCACAGAGATGGAGAGAGAGTCATATCCTTCTCATTAGGAAAAATTATGAGGCACATCTTTGTTTTTATTAAAAATTAGAAGGAGGGTGTTGCTCTTACTTCACACAAAGCATCTTGTTAAGTCACACACTGCGTATGTCTTTCTAGATTGTTGCAATAATGTCCATGTTGTTGAATGTAAAATACCCCAGTGATGGTTCTAAATGTCTTATTGTAGCTCATTAACTGCAAATTGACTCACCAAGTTGTACTGTCGGGGCAGAAACTGAAATAATTCCCAGTGGGTCTCAGTGATGGACCCTGGAACATGATGGAGATTACAGATGTCTTTTGAGTTGTTGAGCTGTTGTGAAAATAATAATAGCATTTTTGCTGTACTGTAGACATTTTGTTGACTATTATTGAAAGTTTTTAGATTGATTTTCATTCATTTTAGTACACTATAAAAATCACGTTACAGATACTTGAAAGTTGTTTCAGTGGTTATCCATCACAGTGAACAATAGTTTGGTTAATACTAGTCTTTTGAGGTTTTTTTTTTACAACAACATAGATTGTGAACGCCGTGGTTTTTCAGCAGGCAGGTCTTAAGTCTCAGGTGTCAGTTGAATTTGTCATTGCGCCAAGGAGAGCTGTCAAAACTGGAATCCACAGAGCATCCTGGCGGCCCATTATGTCCCAGGTCGGCTTTGAGCCAGAGACCATTGTTGCGTGTAATTCTCCTTTCTCTCCCTACATATTCCATAATCCAGCTCATGTTAACAACAGGGTGATGTTTTACTCTGAGATGTAATACTTAAAGGCCTCTGAATCATAACAGCTTGTGACTCCAAAACCAAAGCAGAGAGCAGCAGGATTTGTTCCCTTGTTGTAGAAATAATAAAGCAATAAGCCAAAAATAGGAAGTTGCCCTTTACAATTTACAAAAGACATTAAAGTAGATCTGGTTCATACAACCGCATATTAGGGCCATTGTTGGTAAAAAAAAAATATATATATTCTAAGAAAAATCAGAGATTAAAGTTTACAAGAAAAAAACAAAATAATTGACGAGTGAACAAATAGAATATTCTCTCAGATTATAAAGTCATACATTTTTGAGAAATTTAAGTCAAATTCACAAGAATAATTGTGATTTTTGTCAAGTAAACACATTGCCTCACTTTGCAAGGTTTCATCAACATTTGTGAGTTTTACAACTTTAATTTCGGTAATGTTTAGTTTTTTCTCATTTCAAGACTTCATCGGGGCCTCACATGTTCACCAAATCAAGGTTAAGAATGATTGTTTAGAACAGGAAATGTAATTAGGTGCCCTTACAGTTATTCATGATCATTGTGTTTTTTTTGTCTACAAACACTATCTGCTGTTTGTGCCTACACATCTTGTAGAGTTTATGACCCAGTATATGAAATGATCATCTCGCAGTGCTACCATAGCACCTGTCTGTCAGAGTTCCTCTGTGATCCACAAAGACTTCATCTGGCTAGTTAACACTGGTGTCACAAAGGACTGACATACCGGTTGGCTGAACGTACCGGTCGTGAACGTTATACATTGATAAGTGTTGTACGTATGTTTGATTGTTGCAAAGGGGTTTGCTTCAATTAATCTGATGGTGTTGTGTTAATCAGGAATAATGAACAGCCTTGTGTGTTACTGTGAATGAGAACATGTGTTTATACTTACTGTGGAATCACACTACAAAGACACAAGTCAACAGCAGTGTAATACTTTATTCCAGTGTCCTGCTCAAGGACACTTTAGAGCGGACGCAGGCAAACAAGAAGTTCCTGTCAAATGCTGAGGAGGCTGATTGGTTTGAAAGTAAGACACAGCTGTGTATTTTTAAACAATGCTTTTGGAGGTGCACAATTATTAGTGTGTGTGTGAGTGTGTGTGTGTGTGTGTGTGTGTGTGTGTGTGTGTGTGTGTGTGCGCGTGGTCCAGGTGGGCTGCAGTGATGGATAAGGAGAAAGGACAAGAGCTGACAACTCAGTGAGAATCACTCCTGTTCCTCATCTATCAGATGAAACGGCTCACTGGCAGCCACACACACACACACACACACACACCCACACACACACACACACACACACACACACACACACACACACACACACACACACACACATCCACACTTTCCTCTTCCCAAAGGCTGCTGTTAAGAATTATTTGAGGGATAATTTAGACAAAGAGGGAAATACCAGCTCATAGAACACATCTCTAACTCTATTTATCTCTAATCACAGCAGGTGATTATGGCTGTAGAAGTTATAAAGACAGAGATAGTTAAATCAAGATGATTGAAAGTTATGTGAGCCCAAGAGGAAGATAAGGAAACAGGAGAGAAAAGGGGAAAGGGGCAGAAGTGTGTGTGTGTGTGTGTGTGTGTGTGTGTGTGTGTGTGTGTGTGTGTGTGTGTGTGTGTGTGTGTGTGTGTGTGTGTGTGTGTGTGTGTGTGTGTTAATGGCGTATAGAGGGTGAACGAGATGGTGAAATCCTGAGCCTGAAAGGAGGGTCAATTCCTCTCTTCTTGTTGCTATGACAACCTATGATGTAGCGACCCAAAAATAATGATAATCAGCAAGACACAGAGAGAGAGAGAGAGAGAGAGAGAGAGAGAGAGAGGAGAGCCAGAGCAAATAAGTTCTTTAGAAACCAACATGATTAAATTCATGTAAAAACACGTGGAGACAGGCCGTCTCAGACATGAAGTGAAGAAAAGGCACGCTCTGTTTCTCTTCCTCAGTGCTGTGTGCAGGATGTGGAGCTCAGCAGGAAGAAGGAAGTGCTAATTGCTTGTCTTTAGTCTGCACTGAGAAAAGAGAGAGCAGTTAGCGCAGTAGGTCCACCACTCTGACCATCCCCTCACTCATTTCTTTTTCTCTCTCTCACACACACAAACCAAGCCCTCAAGGTCTGCGTTAGTGAATATCTTGTGTTGCATACCCTGACATATCTACCCAGGAGTTTTCACCCTGAACCCTCTCATACTGTCTTGATGGGCCATAAGACATGGCCTCCCTCGACACTAGTCAAACAGAGGCTGATGCAAAAATGCTGGGAAAATTCCAGAGCAGGGATTAGTCTCTCCCTCAGTGAGGGGGAGGGGAAGTCTTGCCTTTTGAAGGGAGTCAGTTTGGACCAGGGATGTGGGCTACAAAAATGCAAGGGTGTGTGTTAGTGTGGGCGGACTGCTACAGGTAGAGGTCTTATTTTGGAGCTGATCTAAATAGACCCCTTGAAAACCTCATGGACCCAATGTGCATAATTAGATATTCATAAAGACACAGAGATATTCCAAAATAGCCCTGAGGATAAAAACTACAAAATACAATAAACTTACTTATTATTATTTTTTGTATGGGTTTTGATACCATTTGTTGTGGAAAGGAGGTCCACCAAATTGAGGTCCTACGAAAGTTGAGCTTTTTTTTTTGCGTCTTCTGTGTTGGCTGCATCAACTGATTGGCACCATTCAAATGACTGAAAGGACTGCATGTGTTGATGCAGGACTGAAGATGGTTTGAACTTGGAATTGGAACAGAAGAATTAAAGGATTTCACTGTCTAGACTAATTATAGTTCATGCACATGGTCAATGTGATGTGATTGGGTAGTAATTGTTCATATACAAATAATTTGTTAATTTTAATAATGTTTTCAAGATTCCTTGCCTTAAAGTATAGAACAGCCATAGAGAGAAATGGGGAAAGAGAGGGGAGGACAAGGGCCTAGTTCAATTCCAACCCGGGCCACTGCGGTATGGACTCTACCAGGTGAGCTACCAGGGCGCCCAATATTTTCAAGTTAAAATGGTTCAATTGTTCGGTATCTGAATGTGAAATCGGTTCATCATCCATAATAGTAAGCACTAACTGAGTGATCAGAGCAAAGGCAGCTAAAGTCTTTTTTATTTGACAGTAACGTTTATGGTGGTTGGTTGCTCGGCAAAAAAAAAAGTTACTTAAATCAGCAACAAGCAATAAGCTGTCATGTTTAGAAAAGTGATTCTAATCCTGAAACACACTTGAATCAATTTCAGCCTGAAAATGATGGGGAGCGTCAATGGCATTTTCAGCACCTATAATTTGCGACACAGATGACATGCAGTTATGTAGATCTGTCTTTTGTCATGACTGGCTGAGAAGCTTTTAGTTGCATGTGATATTTTCAAAAGGAAGAGCTTTGATGAAAGAAAAGGTCTGAGAATGCCACACTATTTATGACTCCTTCATGGGGCATTATAATGACATGGTGTTACAAGGACTCATTCATTTTGCATATAATGGAGGGAAGATTGTTTCTTGCATAAACATTGATTTATATTATAGGATATATCAGACAATCGTAGCTGTCCATAAAAGTGGGTAAATATAACAACAAGCTTCTATGTCTTTGAAAAGGTCGGAGTTACACAGGACTCGTAGAGAACAGAAACAAAACACAGACAGCCAGGTGTGTGTGTGTGTGTGTGTGTGTGTGTGTGTGTGTGTGTGTGTGTGTGTGTGTGTGTGTGTGTGTGTGTGTGTGTGTGTGTGTGTGTTCCATAAATTATTCTTGCCATAGCATTGGCAGTAAGGTACTTTATGTAAAAAATGACAGATTCAAAATGCAGCAATGCAAACAGGGAATACACCAGAGGAGACGTACATAGTCAGAGCTGCACTGGGCAAAATGTACTTACCAGCACCTGAATCTCACAAATCAATATATTTTACCCCCTTTACAAAATGTGTATAATGCCAATTAGTCGTCTTTACACTTTGTTTTTGTGTGATATATACTGAATAATCAGAGTGTTAGAGATGCTAGAAGGTGGATTTCATTACCTCCCCTGTTTTTGTTAGTTAGCTGGCTACTGGCGGCAGCTTCACATTAATGTAGGCGTATGCCATTATGGGACAGAAGTATACAAATGGAAATACTCAGGTAAAGTACAAGTACCTCAAATTTCTACTTAAGTAGCCTACAGTACCTGAGTAACTGTAGTTAGTTACACCCCTGTGTAACTGTGGCCTCTAACATCTCCTACACAACTCACCTTAAGCTGGATAGAATCAGATGCAGTGTTAAAATGGTGCTTGCTCATTTCCTGCCTGCTGTTTTAGAGGATATTTTTGAGATGGATAATTTCCTTTGCATCAAAATAATTTCTCTCCATAGACCATTTTGGACAGTAAAATGAAAGGTAATTTCAGTAAATGGGGCACATTTACAGTGTCATTCGGCACAGCCAGGATGCTCTTGGCTGTTGCATCACCTCTGTTGCCAATTTATGAGGATAGTGAGGAGAGTGATTGTCAGGGTAGTTGTACTTTATTTATAATGGGGTTTTCTTACTGGAGTTGCAGGGTGACTTGGCAGCTGGAGGACCAGGACTCAGATAATGGGAAGTAGCTGAAAGGATCTATGGATGCTGTTCAGACCATGATGCCTGGCTGTCCTATTTGTTAAATGCAACAAAAAACATTCCATTGCACTACATGTGTGAGAGGCCATCATGCATCATGTTTTTGAGTGGTATAATATAGGTCAGGGATTGTAGAAAATTGTGTGTGTGTGTGTGTGTGTGTGTGTGTGTGTGTGTGTGTGTGTGTGTGTGTGTGTGTGTGTGTGTGTGTGTGTGTGTGTGTGTTTTACTGGAGAATTCCATAGAGGGTCTAACCGGGCGAGCTGGTTGCATACGGTAAATTGGGTCACTGCTGAATTAAACACCAGTGCCTCTGCTTTCAGTGCTGCTTCACTGCTGCGCCACAGAAGGGCAGGTTAGAAATAGTCATGGCCTTAGAGTCCAAATAAACAGTTGAGCCTGGTCTAACAGGGAGAGTGGAACGGGTGCTGTGAGCACAAGAAGTGACATTTTAGAAGTCCTCCTCAAACAAGCATGCCTTCTGTCGAGGAAAGGTTATGCCAAGTGTCGGTTCTTACGGCATCATTGTGTGCAACGAAAATCAGAGAGTTGGCTTCGACTTGGTGTTTCTCTAACAAGAGCCAGAAGAGGGGAGGGATAAAAGACACATGGTGAGACTAATGGGGAGAAAATATAAGTGGGGTGGAGAAGATGACCAAAAAGAGTGTGGCTGACTATGGTTGTGGAGTCCCTGGAAGTTTTTTGACATTCTTTTTCGAAAAGAAAAAGCCAAGCCAGAGAGTGCAGCTCGCTGTCTCTGCTGGATGTGTGAGCCACACGCCAAAAAAGACAGAGACAAGAAAATGGCAGTAGAGGAAAGAAAGGGGCAACAAAAAATTGAATAAATTCTTGGTAGTAAAATGGGAAATTCATAAACATGCTTGCCTACTCCTGTAACTGAGAAACAGCAGAGGGGATAGATAAGGAAGACTTAAGAGCAGCACATTTAGATTCAACACTTTTTGTGGCTATAGACGTCCTGTCCCTGAGGTTTCCCAGTCCACTGCAGTGGTCCTAAAGCTCAACCTGCTGCATCCAGTCAGCCACACTCAAGGACAAAAACACTTTGAGGGCAAAGGAATTAATATTTGATATCTAGCTCTGCATCATGTGGTGAGACAGACAGTCAGGCATACTAGCAAGCAGATGCAGGATGAAGTGAAAGCCGTGAATAGCCACTCCCTACTGCAGTCCACAGGACTTTCACCCAGGAGAAGGCTGTTTGTGTCCCTTGTTGAACCAGAAGTCAACATTGATGTATTGTCACGGCTGGTGTTAGATGGGACTACCACAGCTTAACTATTTGCTTTGCCGTGAAAGTATAGCACATTGTGTGCAGAAAAGTCTCATATGAATGTAATTCCTGCACAATGTGAAACAGAGGTACATGAGGAATACATTTCATACACAGATGATAAAAGAGCCTATAAAAGCACTACATGAGACAAGATGCAGATACCCTTTAAAGGAAAACTTCTGAGTAAAACCCTCTGAAAATCTTGTTTAGGTTGACCTGTAGTGTATAAACTCAATTTAGAAGTACTCCAAAACACTGACATTACTGTTGGGTGTGTGATAGGTGCAACAGAGAACTGCCAACCAGAGATGGCAGTAAAACACTGCCTTTCAGCCCAGTGTTAAATTAGGTAAAGCGTGCAATAGGTATGCAGTTACTTTTGATAATGTAACAGAGAAGAACCAGAGATACAGTATACTTGATGAAGAGCCAGTCTGGGTTCAAATCCTTTACTTTTTTTTATAATTTTACTCAATAAAAAATAAAGAAAGGCAGCAATCTACAGTGTTGAAAGCAGCAGAAAGCAGCACACAAGAGTGTTATGTTCAGAACAAGCATTAAGGAAAGACACTTGTTTTTTAATTCAGAAATTCCATTGAGGGAATAAAGCACCCTGCATAGGACTGTGGCAACATACTGTAGGGTTGTAGTACTGAAGTCAGCATAACAACAGCAGAAATCCAGTGATATTTCAAGAGCTTGTTGGTTATCGATGCTTCCCCAAAGTCCTTGAAACATAATCGGCATTGTGTGCTTCCCAAAGTGCAGAGACAGCCAGACAGCAGGGATGCAGCTAAAGGTTTGTAGCAGACTAAAGCGCAAGCCGGATTGATTTCACAGCAGCTTGAGAAAGCACTGAATGCTGGGATCACACTGAGCATTTGTGTGTTTTAGTGTGGGTGGGAACATGGTACAGCAAACAACAAAAAATACTTTAGAACAAATTAGGGGCAACTAAAGACAACAAGTTGCATTGAAAATACTAGCAGAGTATCTTGAACATTGATTTAAAAATAGCACAGACTTTGTAAGCTTATTATCATATCTGTAATATGTTACTGTCACATCAGTACCATAGCTGTATTGCCCTCTCAGGAACCAGTGTAAGCCGGGTTACAGCCTTTTTTAATCAAGTTTCTGAGGCTTCACTCACTTCAGTACAGGGTTGACTGGTCTTGAAATAAATTCAGAAGAACGGGTAAGAGGAAGGAAGGTTTGAGGCCATGTGATCTTAGTTTGATGCGTGTTCTAACGGTTGTGACTGCATTCAGGTTAGAGATGTAAAAGGGAAGTTTGAAGTATAGGTAGTTACAGTAGAGACGGGGGGGGGGGGGCGGCACGATTAGCATTTTCCCGACCCACTTAAGATGAAACTACGCCAACCTCCAGATGACAAAAGCCTTGACACAGCGACAAACCGCGTTCTGAAATATGACAGCTACAGTAGCTTGCGATATGGGGCAAGGAACCTGATGGGGAGATCGTTTAGACCCAGCCTCTGGTCACCAGCCCACTAATTTCCTGTAACCAGTGTAGCATGTAACATGGTGGAATTAGCAAGATAGCTAAATGAGTAACATTTCACAACTTAATTCTTCATCCACACACTCTTGTTATAGTGTTGGAACACACATTGACATCGTAAGATGGGTGACAACGTTGTTCGGCTCATTTTCTGCGACCAGTATAGCATGAAAGCATAGTGGAATTAGCAAGCTAGCTAACTAACTAGCCATCCGCAAAATTAGTGAATTTAACAACCTAATACTTCATCCTCACTCATTTCACAGCGTACAAAAGCTCATCACATTGATGCGATGAGGCAATGAGTACTAGCAAATCACAGCACAGTCGACACGTGGTTTCATCCAAGTGCTTTTTCATCGAAAACGATGGGTGCGTCTCGGGCCTTTATAACGACAGAAGTTAAGCTTAGCCTGTCTCTCTTGGGGTTACCTGGCTTCACTTCCAGTAGACCAGTATCACAAAGCTAGTTAAACAACTGCTTCAGTTAACTCTGGGTTTTCCAAGTCGGCTATGGCCGTGTTCATCTGAAAGAGTTTTTAATGACAAGCAGCATGGTCAGAACCATGAGTGGAGTAGCCTACCTAATATGAGATGCAGATGTTAGCAAAAACTGCCAGTTTCATCATAATAATGTCTAATATTTAGTTTTTTGGCATGAACAAATGTGAAGATCTTTCATGGAACTCAGGTCTCATTGCGAGGATGCTTCCTACTCCAAATGATTTCACAGTTGTGTGTGTGTTTGTGTCTCCTGCAGATGATGGTAAGCTGTCTCTGGATGAGTTTCAGGCTTTCTTCTCTGATGGCACATTGAACGAGGAAGAGCTGGAGAAGCTGTTTCACAGCATCGACTCTGACAATACCAGGTTAGCACTACTATACTACTACTTGTGTGTGTGTGTGTGTGTGTGTGTGTGTGTGTGTGTGTGTGTGTGTGTGTGTGTGTGTGTGTGTACAGCAGTGGTTCCCAAAGTGGGGGGTTCGCCCCCTAGGGGGGACACAGAGCTATTGCAGGGGGTAGGCGTCAAGGCTTGAACCCTGCTAGCATAACTTGGACAAGTTTGTGACAGGCCTCTACAAAGGGGGGCCATGCAGAAAATGTTTGGGAACCACTGGCCTACAGCATGCAAGATGGCTGTGGAGCAGGATGAAATAAATCTGCATACAGTATTTGTGCATGTATGCGTGTTTAAATTTGTGTGTTCACTCCACCGTGACTTTTGTTTTTTTTATCACATCTCACTATCATCATCAATAATGAAAAAGAGTAGAGATGCACGCAGCTGCTTTTCTGCTCAGTAGCCTCAGTATCACACGTGTGTGTGTGTGTGTGTGTGTGTGTGTGTGTGTGTGTGTGTGTGTGTGTGTGTGTGTGTGTGTGTGTGTGGATGGGTGGGTGTAGGCTTAGGTAAAATGTGTGTAATTTATCTTGCAGCCAGACAATGTCACATCCAGTTTTGAAAGTCTTTTTTATGGAGAACCTTTTGTACCAAAGCCCTATACGTTAAATGACACTTTCGATATGAAAATGATAAATTGAGAGGAGATAAACAAGCAGTGAGAAGAAATAATAAAAGTAGAGTGGAAACTGAGGAAAGTCAATTTCCTTTTTTAACATTTTTCACCTTCTCTTCCTCTCTCTCATCATCTGTTTTTGCATTAGTCATCCTGAATCTCCGGGACGTTAACCTCTCTACAGTTTTGATTGGCTCTCATTAAATCAATTTATTGAACCCTTTTATAATCGGCCAATCGGCTCCTGCCTGCAATCAGGAGAAGTGTGCTGACACAGTGGGATGCGAGTAATCAAAAGACTGGCTCTGTTAATTTACACAACCTCAAAAACCTGCAGGGATAAAAAGAAACCAGGCAGAACAAAAGCTGACCTTTATAGTTGTTGTAGAATTGAATTAGGTTCAATATATAAATCTTTCAGCAGGCTCCAGCTGGCACTTTTTTAAATCAGTGCAGCAAGTGGACCATGCAACCGCCACCATCTCTCTGACATCAGCCATCTTGGAGATGGTCGCGCTTTATAAATCTTACTCACTGCAGTGCATGCAGTCAGAAAAGTTTCTTCTCATTACAGTTAAGTAGACTTGGCAGCTGCATGCCAGGCGTCAGCACTATCATGTGATGGCAGATAAGGTTATTGATTGGTCCGAGTAAAAGAAGAAATTACGGCGTAAGGGTTTCCTGTTGGAGCAGGAAGTTGATGGATGGAGAGGAGAGATGGAGCAGGCAGAGACTGAACGCTGTCCTACCTCCAGTCATTAGTCTTTTCTGTCTCTGTCACTCTTTTGTTTCTTCCTTTTTGTTTACAGCTTTCTTTTCCTATCACCCTGCAGCTGGCTCTTCCTGTTTCCATCCTTCTCTATCAATCTGAACACCTCTCTCTCTTCATCCTGGCTTCAGCCGGTTCTGTCCTCAAATCTGTTTGAACCCTTTCCTTCTTTGACCTTTACGACGTAAAGTTTGTCCCATTTTCTGTATTACGTCTGATTGGTCGAAAATACCTAGAAAAAAACAGCAAAATCTGTACATTCAAGCTTTTCCCCCATTTGATTTTATGTCAGAACATCACAAAAATATAGCATGTACCCTTAGATAACAAATTAAAATGTAGCTGTCATCATTAAAGAGGAACTTCAGTGATGAAGTATTGCACTTCCGTAAAGTTGAGGGAATCATAATAGACTCATTTAAAAAAGAAATGTCAAAATGTACAGTATTAAGCGTGGGTGACCCGCGTTGAGTAGTACTCCTCCTAAATTGGAATCCTAAGGCTTTCTGTTACTTTGAGTTGTTAAATGTTAAATATTATTAGTAACCCAATAGGCGCCTGTATCACTTGCAACAACATAATTACTGATTTACTTCCATTGTGAAAATACAGCATCTGGATCTACCATTTAGATAATAATAAATCTGCCACTTTTATTTTAGCCATCTAAATGTTACAATCATGTTACAACCAGTCACAACACTGACACACATTCCAGAATGCAGCTTAAACATAAAGTTAGCCATTAGTAAATAAGAAAACACATTAATGTTGGGTAAAACTAGACTTTTAATGGATATTTTTAAAGCCCATCTGTCACAGTGCTGGATCAGGATTTTATTCTGGCAGAACCAGAAGTGAAACTGCTGCTTAGGAACATTAAATGAAGATGATTCAATCAAAACAGAGCAGAACACACATCCATGGCCTTTTCCTGATATTTTATATATTCAAATAGCACTTAAAAAGAGATTTTAAAACCTCATTAAGTGTACAACATTTACTGAACACTAATTTATAATTAAGATGAACAGATTCACAGATGGAGACTTTCTGCCTGACTCCACCACTGTCCCCAGTTCTACACATTATCAGTTACATCTCACATCCCTCCTTCATTTTCTCACTTCTTTGTCCTTCGGACCCTGCCCCTGTTCCTCTCTGTCTCTCCTGGTAAGTCAACCAGGGAAGTCTTCTTTGTGCCAGTGAAGAATTTGCCGCCAAGTGAATCCCCACACAGTGAACTGAGCATGAATGATGGCAGAGGATTGATTCAGACTCCTGTCAGAGAGTCTTGTTAGATCGCTCCCTGCCTGCCAAACTGTGTGTGTGTGTGTGTGTGTGTGTGTGTGTGTGTGTGTGTGTGTGTGTGTGTGTGTGTGTGTGTGTGTGTGTGTGTGTGAGAGAGAGTTATTGAGACTGCATGCAAAACGCCTTTCCTCTGTTTCTGACCCTGCTCTTCTCCGTCCTTTCCTCCCTTCATACTTTCCTTCCTTCCCTCCCTTTCTCTGCCTCTGCTGCACCTCTGCTATGCTGTGATAGTAATGTTGACACTAAGGAACTCTGTGGTAAGTGGACTGCCCACACACACACACACGCACACACACACACGTATCTGCCACTGCCCTCATTCTCTCTCTTATCTGTTATTAAAAAGTACTACTCAGCTGTAATGCAATTATTTTTCTTTAAAATATATGGTATCAATTCAGCCACTGCAAATAATTGTGTGACTTCAAAAGTAGTTTAAATCTTGTGCCAATTCGCCTGTACGTGTATGTGTACAGACTACTTTGCCAAGCACATGGGGGACTATGAGGGAGTTCTGGCCTCGTTGGAAACACTCAACCTTTCCATTCTCAAAGCCATGGACTTCACCAAAAAGGTAAGAGTTAGTGTGTGTGTGTGTGTGTGTGTGTTTTATGTGTGTGTGAGAGACAGAGTGGAATAATTACTAGTGACTTTTCTTTTTTCTCTTGGCCTTCAATATCTTTTCACTTCCACCGCCTCCAAAATTCAGTCGAATACTTAAATGATTATATGCCATAAAACTCATATCGTCATATTAGTGTAATTGAGAATGTTACAGTTACACAACAATATCCATCTGAAGTTTGCTAACAGTAGCGACCATAAGCCGTGCTCATAACTGACCACGTGAGGATGTAGCAGCAAAACCCTGAGAGGTGAACTCTAAAGGCACTAAAAATGCACATAAAAGACAGAAAGCTACCACAAAGGGTGAAATGAACGCCTAACTGCTATTTGCACATATTTGAATTACGTACTATGTACCGGTATACGTTTGGATCATCCAAATGAGTCGCTTTGTGTCACGCCCAGACTTTCCAGCGAACATGGCATGCTCCACTCAAACTCATGTATTTTGCATTGATGTGTCAGGATGCAGTGACAGGTGTCTCATGAAAAACAAATGAATAAAGCTCGCCTACAAATGAATAACAAAGAAGGTTATTAAATAAATGAATAAAACTCATTATTTCTTCCCTCTCCCTCGGCAAAAAATGTTTTATGGCATGTTAGCGCTGTAATATCATTAGCGTAATATATTTTGTATATCGAACCTTAAGACGGAGCAGATAGCGGTTGCAAGTGATGCGCAATTCATGGTGCTATCAGCAGCTGCAATCTGTTCTTCGTGAATTCGCCCCCGAGTATATAGAATTGAGTGTTTTATTGCTTATGAGTGAGTTTTCATTTTTAAGAAAATTTTGTTTTTTATTACTTATTTGAAGCTTTCGGCTAAATGTTAATCTTCCAACTGTTACTATTTTGTGTATGAGAAATGTTCATAAAATGCTACGGTCATGGCCTACAATCCCCCAGCATGGTGTCCTCTTAGTGTGTGTTACCATATAGCACAGGACCTTAAAGCAGTTATAATCAATATTTTTCTATCAAATCACAATTTGAAAACAATGTGATAGGCTCTAAATGGTACACTACTAACAGTCCGCATAGTGGAGCATTTAGCAGCAAAAGAAACATATTTACTACTTTTAAATGGAAATACTTATGTATAATTACGTACCGGTAATAAAGAGTGCTGGTATAACCAGATGTCAAACCTGATTTTACTGAATGATGTTTGTATGTCTTCTTCATCCGTTATACAGACGTGAAGCAGTGTGTTCAGATGGGACCCTGCAAACATACAGCTCAATGTACAGCGAGTCTTTCCTCATAGATAGAGTGTGTGTGTGTGTGTGTATGTGTGTGTGTGTGTGTGTGTGTGTGTGTGTGTGTGTGTGTGTGTGGCAGTCAGCGAGAGAACACTAATGTTTTATCCTAGTTTTTCCCATGTGCTATATATAGCAGCTGGTCCACAGCCACACTGGTGTGTGTGTCTATGTGTAGCACTCTGACTCTGCTCTATGTGTCTATATCTCTATCCAACAGCTCTGTCTTTATCTTTCTTTCAGCTGCAGGCCATTCAGCAGCTAACACACTCACACACACAACCTCAGACTAGTTTCTCTCTAATGAGCAGCCATTGTTCAATCAATCAGTTAAGTGTCTCTCTTGTTCTACTGCTGTATCTCCTGTGCTCTCTCTTCTTCCCACTCTCATTCATACTGTCCTTTTTCCTGTAAAACACACACACACACACACACACACACACACACATAATCATTTCTCTGGGGTTGTGATATCATTATATTGTCTGTGATGCAGGGGTTAGACCAGCTCAAAGAGTCAAATAGCCAAACTGAAGCACAGACTGCTGACGAGTTGAATATTGATGCAGGTTTTGTGTGTGTTTCAGGTTGCTACAATAGATTTTACTGTATAGAGAAAGCTTGGAGGCTAAACTATATCTGTTTAAAAAAACAGTCCAGACGCTTCAGCTTACAGTCATTTAGCCAAAGTTTATTTTTAGATCTTCTGTTGCATTGTAGTGTTTCCTCTGCCCCTGTGTGTTGCTCTTATGTTCACTCTTTTTGTCACTGCCTCTGCATTTTTTGTCATACTGATTGTGACCTCTGCAGAAGTGGCTCTGACGCCCACCGCTGGAGCTGGTTATGAGCTAAGTAGAAAATCTGCAGCAGCTCTGCGTGGAACAACCCATAACTCTCTCATTCATTTACATGGAGCTAAAGAGTGGGGTCATTCAGCAAAGCGCTGCGCTGGCACAGGTACCTTAAACAACAGTGCAGATTTAATAGGTTTCAATGGGGACATTTTTGTCCTTGAGGGGCTGAGGTTCTGTATTTTTGCTAAACACTTTATTAAATGTTATTATGTATCATAGGAGCTGAGGTTGAACTTCCAAAATTTGAGAAAACAGCCATGTATGCTAAATGCATTAACAAAATTATCCAAAAATTAAAAAGCCAGAAAGGTCCCTAATTAGGCACGGGCTAACCTCTTAAAATCACTCCTCATATCATTTTAACAACTCTTTTAGTATTTCACAGTAAGCCAATTCTTGTTTCAAAGGGGGTCTCTTCAGAGGCTGGAGCTTATCTGCCCGGCAGCAAAGGTCTAAGTGGACAGTCTGACTGCTAATCCACAAGTAGAGATAAGAGCCTAAGTCACTGGGCTGGCAGTAAAAGCTGCACATGTTTCAATTTAACATTACCCTTTAACATAAGCACCAATGATGCTCATTTCTTCATCTGTTCCCTCTACTCCTTCTATTGTTTGTCTTTACCTCCTTTCTGTACTGTTGGTTCATCATTCAGCTCCTCGCCCTGCCCCCATCTGCTGTGTTCCCTGTCTTTCTCTTTTCTCCCCCATTCTGTCATGTTCAAGAAAGATAAATAATATTGTAGACCTAAAGATATAGAAATTGAGGATTACAGTAGAAGCAAGGCATCAAATTGGTTGTTGTGTTTTACTTTAAAAAAAGTCTCATGACAACATCGATGTGAAAACTGGAGAAAATCTTCAAACTGAGGCAGATGTGAGAAGGTAGTTTGTGTAGAGCGTGATATTATCGTGAGCAGAAGGCTGTAGTCCGAGCCCTGGCCTTTCAGAGCCCACTGAGAATTGATTAGCTCCCCATTCACCTCAATGAATATAGACGGAGAGAAAGACTGAGTGGAATTGGAAGGCAGACTCTGTACTGTGCTCCTACAGTACTATACATAAGTTTGGGGGGGGGGGGGGTTCTTCTTTAAAGCACTTGGCTAGAACCCAAGAGCGGTTTGCAGCAAAAATAAAATGGACCTCCAGATTATTCAGCTGAAATGTCTACCTCCGCAGGAGTGGCTCTGCGATGGTGCAGAGCCCGTGCAAACCTTGCCAAATCCTTACAAAGTAGCCAAGATATGTCAAATTAAAAGTGCTCCTGGAATAAATGTAGATGACAGTAGCCAATGCAATACCTGCATGATCTTCTTGGCTATTATTTAAGAATATACATCGTCTGAATGTATCCCTTAAGAGAAGGTTTGATATCCACAGCACTGTTCTACACAGCTGTGCAAGTTGCTCGAAACCAGAGCGATACTGGTTCTCTCTGTCTGTGTCACCATCGCTCATCACCCTTCCCTTTGTGCTCCCAGAGCGACAACCAGCACACTAATAATTTATGTAAATCTGATATTTCCATTCACTTCATGCAGTATGTATTATTTTGACTGTCAAGGTATCAATTAGTGGATGCCATCACCGTTTTAATATACTTTAATCAACTCTGACCTCACATGAGATCAGTCCATGTATTGTAATTATCCTGCTAATACACATAGGAAGCAGCAGAGTTATTTCAAAGTGATGTTTAGATGGTAATATTACTGCAGTATGATCTGCTTTGTGTCTGTACCCTGGGCTATTTATTGCATACCCATTTTATTGACTCATTAACACTGCAAAATTGTGACTAATTTGAAACTAGAGACACATTTGCTATGTTGTCACACTAGCCGCGACACCAGATCGGGGCCAGGGGCACCTTCCCCACGCGGCAGGTTTGATGCCATTTAATAGCTTTCTCCACTTTCTTATTTTCACACTGAAACCAAGTGTAAACTGTTAAGTTTGTACTAAAGCATCCCACTTCAGCTCATGTGAGCATGGCGTCACCTCAAGAGTTCTTGCAGGTTACTATGGGGACAGTTGCCATGGAGGCAGGATACTTTGGGAACAGTTTGCTAAGAGGTCGTCCGGCGACCCACATGTCGTCATGCAGCATCACACGTAGGATAGACCACGGGCTTCACTTGGCATCTCTGACCGTTTTGCTCTTCACTGTAGTTTCTCTGGCAACACTGATTTCTAAGAGCGAGTCCTTTTTTTATGAACCAGATCGGAGATGGCGGCTATCAACGAAAACTTTAAGAGACAACTTTAGGAAAGGAGAGGCTGACAGTTTGTTTGGCCAAGACACATTTTGAGACAGCCCCCCCCCCCCCCCCCCCCTTGCTTCTTAACTACAACAGCATCTTACTCATATTCCCAGAAGACACCTCTGAATGTCATGATTTAGATTTAATGCGTGAGAGAACAAATATATAATCCACAGGGATGTAACAAATGTGTAGAAATGCTTCAAATCCAGTGTTGTTTCAACTAATTCATTTTGTGAAAGCTTTTATGGCACTACCAGAATCAGAAGTGGTTCCAGAAAACAATTTTAATTGGCTCTCCGGCAGGTGGAAATAAATAACGGCCCCTCTCATGGGGACTGTGTGTGTGTGTGTGTGTGTTTTGAGGTGGGGGGGGCCGGTAAGAGCTGAAGCAGGCGACAACGAGGGAGAATTCATTAAATCTCCTGTCCTGTATAAAAGCTATGTTTAATGAACCACTCTCATTTGACTCCTCCTCCTCATCTCCTCTTCCTCTCACCTCTCTTTTCTCTCATGTTCTCCTCTTTCATTTCTGCTCAATTGTCTTCTGCTACCCCCGAGCCATAGCCGCCTCCCCCACCTCATCCTCTTAATCCCCTCCTTTCTTCATTAAGATTAAGGTGAAGTGGATCACAGGGCAGAGGGGGGGCGATTTGGTCCGTACACAATAACGTGCGAGTGGGATGAGGCGAGTACCAGGGGAGGAAGATTGATTGAGGAGATTGGAAAGAGTAGAAAAGAGTAGTGAAGATGAGAAGGGGAGCGATGGTGAGGTGAGAGGTTGGCAGGGATTGGTGATGTGATGAATAAAAGGATGAAACTAAAGTCAGTGTGTAAAACATCTCAGCTGGCTCAGTCAGTGGCTACGATATAATTCTTTGTGGAGCATTCATCACTTATTCATGAGGATTTAATGGGGTTTCAGTTCAAGATTGTTCAAAGGTAGTACAGTACGTTGGAAATTCAATGATGGCGCCTGTGTTCTTGAACTTTTATCCTTGTGAGGGCTAGATTGATTTTCACACCCTTAACGTATGGAGCCCCACAACTGACAAAAGGCAGCAAAAGGTCATCAGACGAGTCAAAAATGTCACTGAATGCATCAACTAGAAGGGCACTGCCCTGTGATTCGGATACGCTTCAAAATTCAATGCTTCTTCCTCAGTTCATTCTACACCAGGGGTCGGGAACCTATGGCTCGTGAGCCATATATGGCTCTTTCGATAACGCAATATGGCTCGCAGACAATTTTGAGCTGACATTTAACATGATTAACAGGTAATAAATAATTATATAATGTAATTTAAAAGTAAAACATTTAGCAGCGGATTTGTTTTTAGTTCTCCCCTCTCCTTTCCTCCGCTCTGTCTCTGGCTGTAGGTGAAGGTGTGTTCACACGTGTGTGTGTAGGGGGCGGAGCCCTGCCCTTCGCGAAACCGAGCAAAGGAGAAACTGCACAAAGCAAGCAGTACACCGGGGGTGTCAAACTCAATCACAGGGAGGGCCAACATTAAAAACTGGGACTACGTCGACGGCCAAACACGGTCCACATTTATTGAACAGGATACACATATTGGATAAAGTGCAAAAATATACTGAACATATTTAAGTCAACTGCAGACGGATTGCTGAGCAGTTACATTTTAATTTCTGAGCTGCAAATGCTCTCAGTTGATCAGCAGAATGCTGTCGGGAACACAGCGGTGGAGATGGTTTGTCAGTGTTTGGAAACACGTAGTGACCAAAGTTTCCTTCTGCATCAGAGTCTCCCACAGAAAGCTCGGCTTGGAAAGCTCTCACTGCATCACACATGTCCGTGATCACACGGCCCTGAAGCTGCAGGTTTAACAGTGAGATGCTTCTTTGTGTCGCACAAACAGTCCAGCTCACATCGTCCCAGAGATCTGTGGTGTGTTTCCCTTTTGCTTTCCAAAAACTTTCATTTCATTCACACATTTAGATTCTTCCTCAAATGTATTTTCCCGTGGTTGTGCCATGCATTGATTTAATTACCAAAACCGGCGGGCCAGTTATGACAGACATATGATTTTTTTGTCGCGGGCCGGATATAATTGCCTTGAGTTTGACACCCGTGGTAAACACTGAAACGTGCACATAAATGAGATAAATAACGTAAGCGTTTAGTTTATTTAATAAAAGAGCACCTGTTCAATGAAACACTGATAGCTCTATTAGTACTCGGAGACGTGTTATACTTAAAAAATGCACGCATAAAGTTGCATTCAAATGTATTAAATATATGGCTCTCAAGGAAATACATAAAAAAATATTTGGCTTTTATGGCTCTCCCAGCCAGATAGGTTCCCGACCCCTGTTCTACACCCTTCCACCAAGTTTCAATAAAATTGGCCGGTAGTTTTCCAGTAATCCTGTGACCAAACACACAAACAAATCAACAAACCAAACCAGAACATAACCTCCTTGGCAGAGATGATAAAAGTGTTAGTTCAATAATTAAAATTGAGTGTAAAATTTATTATAATGCTTGTATTTAGAAAAAGCTCCCCTGCCCTGGACATAAAGACACACCTAACTAATTTGCATATTAGCACGGAAAATGGAAAATGTTGCAAAGGGATGATGGAGAGTAAATCAATTATTCAAGCTTTTATTAATTAATATTTTTCAATTTAAATTAGTGCAGGTGAAATATTATCAGAAGACTTAATTGTATTGCGTTCACTGTAAAATTATAATTTGATAATTTGCACTAGAATGTAAGGTCACTTCATAGATTACATACATGGCAGATTTAATGAATACAAATTGCTGAATGTCCCAAGGTAATTTTACTACAGTGCACTGAGGTGTACACCTCAGTGTGTGTTTGTGAGGCATGTGTGAAGGCAGCCACCTGGTGCTCAGAGTTCAGTCTGGGGCATTTGTGCAATCACACCAGCCAATATATATGTGTGTGTGTGTGTATATATATTTTATATATATGTATTATATTATATATATATTATATATTATATGTATATATATATATATATATATATATATATATATATATATATATATATATATAGAGGTGGAAGGATGGGTTGACACCACTTAGTGACACATGTGTATATAATATATATATAATATAATATAATATATATATATATTATATAATATATATATATATATATATATTATATTATATATATATATATATATATTATATATATATATATATATATATATATATATATATATATATACATATATATATGGTGACCAGGTTACCGTTTCCCTGGTAACAAAGGAGCAGGATGCTGTAGCCAGTGTGTTGGATAGCAGACATTTTGAATGTTGGCAGGTCATACATTGGCTGTTATAAGTTGTTTTCATTACCATTCTAATGCTTCAGAAGGGGCAAACTGCACCCCCCAGTAAGCGAGAAAGTGCTTATCCAACGTTATGAAAGAGTTGCAGTACATTTAGGTTTCACTTTCAGTTACGTTAGGTTTACGTTTTAGGCCCTTCTCGAAGGAGTCGGTGGCCTGTGGAGCCCTCAGGTGGTCTGGGAGGGAATTCCACAGGTGAGGAGCGGCTGAACAGAAGGCCCGATCCCCCATGGTGCGTGCGGAGTTTGGTCCTGGGAGGTGGAGAAAGTTTTTTTTAGTGGAGCAAAGGTTGCGTGTGGAGGTTTGTGGTGAGAGGAGTTCCTTGAGGTAGGGAGGGGCATTTCCTTGGATGCACTGATGGGTGAGCAGGAAGATTTTGTATTCGATCCTGAATGAGACAGGAAGCCAGTGGAGCGAGTGGAGAATGGGTGTGATGTGATTATGTGAGGTGTTTAGGAAAAAGAATATGGTTTGCGTTAAAATAAGTATACCTATGTTTGTTGTGTAATGTAACGTTGCATAAATTACTGATGTTATTTCACTTTGATTGTGTAGGATAGGTCAGTTTAAATAACTCAACATTTATTTTTGGTTTCACTCGAGACATGAACTCCGGTCTCCTCCTGTGAAAGTCCCGTGTTTGTTTGACCCATTCATCCACTTCCTCCCAACCAACCGAAGCAGGACTTAATCGCTTTTTATATACTAAGTCACCGGAATTCCTCTTTTGCTCCCGTCACAGTTACTTTGTCTCTAGAGGTCACCACCTTCTTGTATCCGTATCAGTGAGCAACCATGTGAATAGATGATAGCACCAATCTGAACCTACTCATAGGTGTAACAGACCCCTTGTAACCCATATCTAGGACACTGATAACCACTGATGATGGCCATTAAATGGGCTGATATCATTTGAAGTGGGTAAAAAAAGTACATTAAGAAGAATCAGGGAATGAGGAGAGGCAAGTGAGGGAGTTCACGGTGAAGAGAAGTAAGGGTGAGGAAAGAATGCAGAAAGAGTTAGAGAGAAACAGACTGGAGAAGAGGAAGAGGAGGAAAAAGTGGGTAGAATAAGATTTAAAAAAAGAAAGAAATTAGGAAAGAGTGAAGGAGCAAACAAGAAGCTGAATGAAGTGTAGGAGGTGATATAATAGAACAGTGAAAGAGGTCAGACACAGTGAGAGAAAGAGGTGAGGGAGGTCAAAACACAGCTACACATGTTACTCATGGCTGCCATCGGATGAGGAGAAAGCTCGGCAGCTCAGTCAGTGAAACTGATTATCGATTACATGGTTTAATGTCATTGTTCAGCAGCTGGTACATTACTGTGCTAAAACATTTCACTTCAGCATAGTCTAGTTGATCTGTTTTAATGTAAAACCTGTTTTGCACTTGACTGAAATACAGACAGAGCATTGGCACCATTAACCCTTTGGAGTCCCTTTGGCCGTTTTTGCATACTTTTGATTCTGCCTTACTAAACCCCATTAATAAATGTTTAGCATGTCAATGTTTCTTTTCAGCACCTCACCTATATAACCTGATAGTTATTTTTTTATTTAAACTTACTATATGAACATATTGGACCCAAAACCACACAAAAAAACAGAAAAACGGATTTTGGAAATGATATTATTTTTACTATGCGTAACACAAACATGCACAACGAAACATTTTGAAAGCTGGAAATGTATACATGGGATGTCACTCTGATAATGTAAAAGTTTGATTGCGGTAGCATGAACCTAAATACACATTTTATGAACAAATAGCAGGTGTATCCAGAGGCGTTTCCCCTCATTCCTCAAAGGAATGAGGGGAAGGCAAGGTAAGGATGAGCGGGATGCTCATCCTTACCTTGCCTTCTTCCATCCATGCCTCCTGCCAATTGCAGCCGTTAAATATAAGGAAAAAAGGGCACATACTGTAGGCACTGTATACTACACACTTAAACTACTATGAGACTGCTGTGTGAATAAATCCAACTCTAATCAATCCCCACGTGGCTCCCTCAGCCTCATTTCCCATGGAGCGGCACAGATGTTCAGCTCTGGCCGTCTCTGCTCTCTGCAGATCCTCATGTCAGCTCAGGACAATGTGAGTGTCCCATCCACCAAGTCTGTGACTGACTGACTGCATCCTCAGTGTCTCCCACAACTGTTAATGATGTGGACATGAATAATTTGTGTGCGTGTGTGAGAGACAGTGAAAGAGTTGTGTTGTCAGCTGGGTGTGTGTTGACTGATGAGGTTACACCCAAAGCATGAATAATGCAAAGAACTGTAGGAGTGAGAGAGTGTGTGTGTATGTGTGTGTGTGTGTGTGCGAGAGAGAGAGAGAGGTGGAGAGATGGATGGGTAATTGAGTGAAAGGAGAGTCGAGAGAGTAACTCCACTTAGAGATTTAATATAGAGTTGAAGGATTGAGACAGTAAAACTCACAAAGAAACAGAAAACTCAACACATTCTCCTCCTTCTCTCCTAACACTCTTTATTTTCTTCTTCTCTGAATTTCCAGTTTTTCCCTCTTCCCGCCTCCTTCCGTTCCTTTCTTATCTCCCTTTTCTTCAAGCACCTTCTTTCCCTCCTACTGTTTCTCCCTGCCTTCCACCTCCATCATCCTCCTTGCCTCCCTCCATTATCGTCTTGCTCTCTGAAGGCTGCCGTTATATCTGAATAGTCTCGTGTTTCTAGAAACAAACTCAGGTGCTCTGCCTGCTGTTAACTACTTTCACACTTCCAACTGTCACTTCCACCAGTTAAATCTCTTCAATAAACCAAATATGTGGTAATGTATCACCCTTTTCCTTTTAATAGCTGTGTTCAATCCTGACTGCAAACACAAATATCCCATATTATGATGAGTACTACTGTTATTACTGATATTTCTGCTTTCCGTGGCTCATAAATAGTTATGGTAATAGCTGTTGCATATTCCTTGATTGGTTTCTTGATCCGTTAGCTCAATGAATTGGTTGAAAAGGCTGCCATTACCCCATCTGGATCACAGCTCCAGCTCTCATTACACCTCTTTAGCTGACAAATGTTTATTGACTTGCAGTCTGAACCCCACAAGCCACCAGCAGATTTGAAAGGCATATTTATTTATTTTAAATCTCCAAAATTACACAATTTTTTGTTATAGCCAGAAACTGTAAAAGCAGATATTAACGTTAGACTTCACAATTCTGACTCCCTTTCCGTTAGGAAAAATAACCAAAACTTAAAATAGCGATATTTAAACAAAACCACTTTATTCTACATGCCTCATTTATAATGTTGTCAAAAATAAACTGTGTGCGAACCAGATCCTGTAAAAAACATTAAATTCTGCGTTCCTCAGCACAACTCAGCTTAGACTTCCAGTCATGTTACAACAACTCTGTGAAGCTTGGACTGAACTGCAGGCTGTTTAAACAGGAGAGAGGTGAGGACAATCAAGATTGTAAGTGGAGGTTGTAACAATATAAATAGTTCAATATGTTTATCATGTGGACCCCTGATTTTTTCTCTCCGCAATAAACCTTGTGGGCACATGTTACAGGCAAATTTATTTTTATAGATTCCATTTTTTTTTTACTTTTGTAAAATATCAAATAAATGCAACTTGCATTTTTGTCTTTATGTCATTATAAATATGTTATACTGCACAAACATCATTTTTAAGTTCTCCCTACTTCTAGCCATGATTGCGCTGTTTCCATAGTCCTAGGCCAGGAGCAATACACTCCTTGCTCATACAGTATTATACTGTATTCAAATCCTGTAGTGAAGATTTGTCCTGTATGTATCTGTCCTTTTAGATTCATTACTCATCCTCTAAGGAGCTACAAACAGAGGCCACAAAATCCAAGCAGAGAATAGATGCTGATAGTGCAGAAAGTGAGTGTGTCCAGGCAGGTTAGTGTCCTACTAATGGACTGGTAGATGTCTCCAGAGGAGGGGCAGCGGGTGGTTACTCTTTCTTACACACACACACACACACACACACACACACACACACACACACACACACACACACACACACACACACACACACAGAGGCTGTGTACACATGTGGCTGAACTCTCTGGTCAGTGAGCTCGGAAGTCTTCATCACATGAGGAAGCTAAGATGGTACAGTGAAAAAAGGATGGGGCAGAGGACAATAATAACCAAGAGAAAGTGTGTGTGTGTGCGCGTGTGTGTGTGTCTTACTTACTGACTTACCAAAGACTGAGAGCGTTTGTGGTTACTGAGGGATTCCAGGACAGGGAGAAGAAAGAAGAGACTTTTAAAAGTAATATATTTCCGTGTGAGACGTCTGCTGATAAGATATAATTTCCTGCACACTGCTGGTGTTGCTTAGAGACATATTGACTGGGGTTGCTAGGATACCATTTTAATTGGTTGATGTGTGAAGCTGAGGCTGGGTTGTGAGGGTTTTCAGAGGTAGCCAGCAAACGAGCTGCACTTGTGCTTCCCATCACATCAAACCTCTGTTATCCAAGCAGATAGAGACCTACTGTACAGAGACAATGTGAAATAAAAGCTGATACCTCTTGAACTGTGAAATCAAGAAACACCACCACTGAAAGACAACACAACTTCCTACAGCAGCCTACTGCTGCAACACCTTTTATTTGTTGCCATGGCACAAAAAAGAAGAAGATCATACCAATACAATGTAATAAAAATTCTAAAAATAGGCAGCTCAGGAAACCTTTCCGAGAGCACACCTTAGTAGGATGGAATGTGGGCGTTGTACTGCCTGAAGCTGTTTGAAGACCAGCGGAAAAAAAGTGCATGAGCAGAAAACTGCTCACAGGCTACATGCAGAAAAATACAAGCTATGCGTCATTTTATCTTCTCTTCTCTTCTCTCACTTCACTTCACTTCTGTCACTTCTCTTCTCTCACTTCACTTCTCTCACTTCTCTCACTTCACTTCTCTTCTCTCACTTCACTTCTCTCACTTCACTTCTCTTCTCTCACTTCACTTCTCTCACTTCACTTCTCTTCTCTCACTTCACTTCTCTTCTCTCACTTCTCTCACTTCACTTCACTTCTCTCACTTCACTTCTCTTCTCTCACTTCACTTCACTTCTCTCACTTCACTTCTCTTCTCTCACTTCTCTCACTTCACTTCACTTCTCTCACTTCTCTTCTCTCACTTCACTTCTCTCACTTCTCTCACTTCACTTCACTTCTTTTCTCTCACTTCACTTCTCTCACTTCTCTCACTTCACTTCTCTTCTCTCACTTCACTTCTCTCACTTCTCTCACTTCACTTCTCTTCTCTCACTTCACTTCTCACTTCTCTCTCACTTCACTTCTCTCACTTCTCTTCTCTGACTTCTTTTCTCTCACTTCACTTTTCTTCTCTCACTTCACTTCTCTCACTTCACTTCTCTCACTTCTCTTTTCTCACTTTTCTTCTCTCTCGCTTCTCTTCTCTCACTTCACTTCACTTCTCTCACTTCACTTCTCTTCTCTCACTTCACTTCACTTCTCTCACTTCTCTTCTCTCACTTCACTTCTCTCACTTCTCTCACTTCACTTCTCTTCTCTCACTTCACTTCTCTCACTTCACTTCTCTTCTCTCACTTCACTTCTCTCACTTCTCTTCTCTCACTTCACTTCTCTCACTTCTCTTCTCTGACTTCTTTTCTCTCACTTCACTTTTCTTCTGTCACTTCTCTTCTCTCACTTCTCTTTTCTCACTTCTCTTCTCTCACTTCACTTCTCTCACTTCACTTCTCTCACTTCTCTTTTCTCACTTTTCTTCTCTCGCTTCTCTTCTCTCACTTCACTTCAATTCTCTTCTCTCACTTCTCTTCTCTCACTTCTCTTTTCTCACTTCTCTTCTCTCACTTCACTTCTCTCACTTCACTTCTCTCACTTCTCTTTTCTCACTTTTCTTCTCTCGCTTCTCTTCTCTCACTTCACTTCAATTCTCTTCTCTCACTTCTCTTCTCTCACTTCACTTCTCTCACTTCTCTTCTCTGACTTCTTTTCTCTCACTTCACTTTTCTTCTCTCACTTCACTTCTCTCACTTCACTTCTCTCACTTCTCTTTTCTCACTTTTCTTCTCTCGCTTCTCTTCTCTTCTCTCACTTCACTTCACTTCTCTCACTTCACTTCTCTTCTCTCACTTCACTTCACTTCTCTCACTTCTCTTCTCTCACTTCACTTCTCTCACTTCTCTCACTTCACTTCTCTTCTCTCACTTCACTTCTCTCACTTCTCTCACTTCACTTCTCTTCTCTCACTTCACTTCTCTCACTTCTCTTCTCTCACTTAACTTCTCTCACTTCTCTTCTCTCGCTTCACTTCTCTTCTCTCACTTCTCTTCTCTCACTTCTCTTCTCTCACTTCACTTCTCTCACTTCTCTTCTCTCACTTCACTTCTCTCACTTCTCTTCTCTCACTTCTCTTCTCTCACTTCACTTCTCTTCTCTCACTTCACTTCTCTTCTCTCACTTCTCTTCTCTTCACTTCTCCCACTTCTCTTCACTTCACTTTACTTCACTTAACAATAATTGAATTTACTGTACTGGTTCCTGTTCAAACTGACTGTTTATATGTACACTAATATTCCACTATTATTATGAATATGACTATATTCCCCATTTGATACCGGTCATGTAAACATAATTTTTCTTTTCGACATTACAGAATATGCAGTTATTATTTGGGTTTTAGGGATCATTATTTGGACATGTATACAGAGTATTCAGAATATACATTTCGATTTTGTTTTTTTCCGTAGTTTGCAACAGGGGGTTCTTGCCATCTAAAAAGGGTTATTATGAATATTGTCTTCAGAATAAGGGCAAAAAACATTTTGTGCCTGTAAACGTAGTCACTGATTATTTACAAATTACCTTGTCTCCAAGTGATATGGACTGACCGGTAACTCATTCATTGGACAGTTTTTTTCCTGTCATATTGCATCATCAGTGCTACATGGACCTACATGGAAAAAGGGAATTCAAAGTACACAAGGCAAAGTGACATCTGTACACCACAGCCCACAATCTTACCTAGTCAACGGACCTTAAGAGACCAACTGCAGTTTCTATGCCTGCACTAAAGCGTCAGGTTTAAAATCAACGTGAGCACCTACCTGAAGCGACACTTCTGTGCCAGCTTGTTCTTGTTGTTGTCTGCCGTATAGTCTAAGTATACCTGACAACATTGAAACGAGGTCAAGCAGAGAAATTAAAGAACCACAGAGTCTGAGAGGCTAAGTAAAAAAGAGAAGTGTAAATAATTTGGTTTATTGAGAGTAAACGCAATGAAATGTTTTTACTTAAGAGTTCCATTCTCTGTTATTCATGAAAATAAAAAAAATATTTGTGAATGCTGTTGGGTTTGAGAACCAACTGAATACCCCTCTCTTTATGATGAGTGGTCAACTGCTAAACCGTGGTAAAGCCGTGGTATCTTTCAGGACCTGTTCCTTATTCAGAGGGCATCCTTAACTTAACTACTTTAAGAGCCACAAATTCAGGCGGCAACTGGCGTTACTGCAGTTTTACAAGCGTCGGAGAACTACGGTGGCCTTCAGGTAAAGTAAAAACACGAAAGACCTTCTCTAAAGTGTGTTAGGTTTGTCCATTCTGAGCTACTGTAGAAACATGGCGGTGCAACATACCAGGCTCTGTGGAAGAGAACCCGCTCCCTATGCATACACATTTTAAGCTAAGGAAAACACAAAGATTCTTAGTTTCAGGTGATTATACACTAAATATTGTGCAAGGCTCTCTTATCTCCTCTGAGAGCTGATAGAAGCGACTTGATTTCCCTGATCAAGCTCCTTCAGTCTAAAGTGAAGGATATAGAGAATCATCAGTGGATCAATACCAACACTTACATTCCCTCTCTAAGCCGTCAGTGATGGTCAGCTTGCAATGCCTTCCGAATGCCTCATGCTTGACACTCCAGCATTTGTTCTTGCTACATTGGGAAGGCATTAAAACTAAACAACACTACAAGTATAGTTATATGATCACAATCATAATTCTTGATTGTAAGTTATACAAGAAGGAGAGTGCCACTCACTGTCACATGACGCAGTACCTGATCATTGCAGATTGCTTGATGCTGTTGAGGACAGAAGGCAGTTTGTCAGAGTGAATGAAGTCGGTGAGATTCCCTGCTGTGGCTTTATTAATATGGCTGAAGACAGATGGCCACTCTGGGGAGACCTCACAAATGGTAGCAATGATTATTTGTGTACACAATTAGATGCAGGAGTAGTAGTATAGTGAAAACATTAAAGTTAGTTATTTGTTTTGCCAAATATGTTTTGATGTAAACGTAATTGTGGCCTGGATTATGTTCAGGGCAACGTTTATATTTCAGGGCGGGTACGAAATGTTTCACAACAAAGTCATAGAGAGACTGTTGGTGTGTGTACAAAGTGCTGACAACGGTTAACAAAAGCTTAACTAAAGTAACGTACTTAACTGACATAGGTAACTTAGGCTACATAACATACTATTATTTTACTATCAATTATTTTAACCCAAGTCTTGATACTGATAGTGATGACCTCTGATAACGGCCATTTGATGGGCTGATAACATTCAAAAACAGGTGACGCATTGTGTTTCGGGCTTCAAGTCTGTGTTAACTTTTCAATATTTAAGAAATTCTTTCCTCTCATTTATATTCCACTAATGGTGTAGTACTGTTTTAATCATCGGATCAGAATCCACAATTCCAAGAATCCTAAATGCATTAGTCAAATAGGAAAACCGTCACTAAAAGACTCCGTAAACTCTATCTGAGTGACATGATCAGCCTACATCCCTGACACCTTCGCCCCTTCACTAAGCTCTTTTATCTCAGTCTGAGACACTGAAGATGGAATAATTTCCCCTAACTAGACCAACCTCTATAATCACTGATTACCACCTACAACCCTCGGTGGTAATCAGCCACCGACATCTAATGACAAAAGAGAGTGTGTGTGTGTGTGTGAGTGTTTGTGTGTGTGTGTGTGTGTGTGTGTGTGTGTGCTGCAAGGGAACGCTGTGATAAATGTGTGCAGATGCGTAGGTGGATGATAATAAGGAGATTTGTTGTTAACCTTAAGAAGATGAGTAAAAAGATCTGAAACAAATACACACACATGCACTCTACACTCTACACACACTCACAGGCTTAGTGACCCTGCTAGGTCTTTCAATTACTGCTACCAGATAATCTTATCCAGATCTCATAAACACCAGTCACCTTCACTTTGTAATTTTAAAAAATGTATACTTACAATAACATACAATGACAATATTGAACCTTGTAGGTGTGATAAGTTCTGGAGAGCTCTGTCAGCAATCTTCACACACAAACCAGGAACATCAGCACACACTCAGTCCTCTTGCCTTGGACTCACAACCACAAACACACACACTCGCAAATGCTAACAATACACACTGTAGCTAATCATCAGGCTGTGTTCGAGGAGCCAGCGGGGAGAGACCGTGTATCTCCTCCCGGGTCAGTGATCTGTGTGAATTATAGATCACAGCTTTTCTATCCGAGGTTTTGTAGCCAGGCCTATGGGAGACGCTAGAGAGTATGATAGACACATACAGGACAGAGAGGAGGAAAGTGAGGGGAGAGGAAGACAAAGGAAACTGTGGAGCAAATATAAAAAATCCTGCTGATGCTTGAAATACCTGATTCTCAGAAGCAAAGCTGGATCACTTACACCAGGCAAAGAGTCCCTGAACTATTGAAGTACAGTTTCAGCTGAATAGGCCTTTGGTCCTACTTTATTATCTGATCTTGTGGAGGATCCTTTTGTAGACCTTTATTGATTCAGTTTTGTGCTTATATGTTTCATATTCCTAAATATTTTTCATCGAATTATGACAGAGAAGAATTGTGGCTCAGTGGTATTCCAGCGGAGAAAAAATGGTGCATATGGGGCAGAGAGTTTTAGTGTTAGTGTTATGGGCCCAGCAGCAAATGTAGTCCTCTTGGATCCTGGTCAAGCCAAGCTCAGAACACTTTGTTCCCACTTGTTCAGTTATGATCTTACTCCTTATTTCTCTGAAGGATTGGAAAACTGTGCACAACTGGCCAATAACTGTGCAGTGCAGGTGTGACTGTTGGGTTGCTGGTTTTTAAAAAGTGACTAAAATTGCCTCACATCTTCAAAGAGCTGTGTTTCAGCTTCCAGACTGGCCAGTAGTATATATTCTGCCTTTTTCCAAAATTGTATTATTTTATTTAAGGTCATGTGTAGAATTCTAATGTGATCATAGTATCTTTCATATTATTTTGGTGGGAAGTTTTTGGGGGGTAACACATTTTTTAATTGTACATGTAGTGGATTTAATATTTCATACCTAAATGTGTTGGTTGCTTGTGTGTTTCTTCATCTTCTCGAATCTTGTTTTTATGGTTTTCTTTGATGCATACTATTACGAGTATGCATCAGTGGCACCATCGATCAATAATGTTCATTAAAATCTAATCTATCCAGTTAGGGACCAGGTGCATAAGCAGTCAAGCTTTAAACAGTAATATTCAGCAATCATGCACACACACAAAGACATGTACACACATATGTAAACACGCATAAATATGTACTGTATGAGAGCACACACATCCTTCCTTTTTCTTATTACTAGAATTCCACCCAAGATAATTTCTCCACTTGTAATTTCTCTGCCCTGTTTATATATATATAATTTATAATGCCCTCACAATCTCTTCAAGAAAACTGCCAAAATTCCTATTTGTCATTTCTTTTTATTCAGACGTGTATCCCGCTTTGGTAATTGAATCTCAGCATGGTAGTCATTAGTGAGTCATCAGGGCAAATAAAAATGGTACCAGAAGACTAAATTCACAGGGATCTCTGTTGGTAGTATTACAGATAGATGTGTGTTTTATGCTCTTGGTGGATGCTGTTGAAAACGAGAACAAGCGGACTGGACTATTCGACACATTAGCCGATGAGGATGAGCCTCTAGGTCTGTGTGTTTGCATGTTTGTGTGTAGGCCTATTTGTGTGCGGACATGTATCTCAAAGACATTGACTGTAGTGGAAGTCAATACATCCTGTGTGATTCTGCGTCCCCTAGGAGCGTTCGGCAGGCACCTTAATTGTCTCCCTGAATCAATGCACTGTGATTTCTGACAAGAAAACTGATTTGACCAACGGACTCCGCTCCCTGAAGTACTACATGTGTAGTCAATTATGGCCTGGCCTTTGGTAGTGAGGTTTTCATGTGTTATTCTGACACCTCTTTGGCCTTAAACATGTCTCAGCAGCATGTGAAATTGGACGGTTTATTTCCTATAATTGTCAAATGGGGAATATTAAAGTAAAGCTTTAAAGACAATTAAATGTTTTCTAAACCCCGTCCACCTTAGTTACATTAGCTAAACCTACACGCTCTGTTTTCTGACAGCACATGCACATTTACAGTGTTAAATGTTGCAGATTCAGTACATATGCAACTAATGTTTTAACCAATTGGACATGATTTCAGACAGAGGCAGGCAAAAGGAGGCTCGGGAGCAATTTAGGGTTCAGTATCTTGCCCAAGGACACTTCGATACGCCACCTGAGCCACAGCCACCCGACAGGTGTAGGTGTAGGTAGTAAGCTATTTAGCCGGACATGCTAACAATTGTGGCTTACTGTACATTAGAGCAGACAAAAATATTGTTTAATCCACTCTTCATATTGGCTCTTGTGTTTTTAAGAAAGTTTGGTTTGATTTGGTTTTCAGTCCAATGGGACATTTGTCTATTTGGGGTTTTGGAATTATTGGCCGTCGGAACAATGACCAATAACCAAATAGATTTATCCTCAAGGTTCAATTGCATCAGTTGTGACAATTTAAAACAAGTCTATACAAACAATTGATTACCTATGGATCAATACGCTTCAAGATGAATGTTGTATGAGCTGCAATGCTCAGTTTGTCTATGTGAGTCCGTGTTGGGAGTAGTGATTAAGGCTGACAACTGAAGATGTAATTGATTTACAGGCTTTTTTTTGTCATCATGCTAAATTCCTGCTGAATCTGAAACAATATACAGTAACACCACAAGACAGAACCTATAATTCCCCACGGTTCAGGCTTTAAGCTTAGACTAAAAGGTTTTTGAGGTTTGAGAAACAATTCAGGCCAAAGTCCTAACAGTGAAGGGGGAAGTAGAGAAAGAGATTGAGGAGAGTGAGGGAAGGGAGAGAGGCAAGACGGCAGCAGAGAAAGTCTATTTTTACTTGTTATTTTTGCATCCCTGAACACTGCCTGTCCACCTTGAGAAGCCCTTCGACCGTCAAATGGATGCAACGAAGGAACTCAGAGAGATTTGTGCTGGAAAATCTTTTCAGAGGAGTAAAGGGAACAGAGTGAGGAGAGAAGCTGTGGAGCTGTGATGTGTGAAGCGCATAGAATAAAGGAAAATGCACTTTATTATTATACTTTGTTTTTTAATAAACTGACTTTTTATTGACATTTTGGTATCAAATTTTTTGACATAATGACTCGCTTATTGTTCAAATAAGGTTTCTAAATGTCATACACAATCATATTTTTTTTCTACCCAGGTTTATGAGAGAGGAACCAACGTGGAGCAGTTTGTGACCCGTTTCCTGCTGAAGGAGTCAGCCAATCAGATCCAGTCTCTACTGAGCTCTGTGGAGAGTGCCGTGGACGCTATTGACGAGCAGCACAGTATCCAATCAGGGTGAGCCTGTGTGTGTGTGTGTGTGTGTGTGTGTGTGTGTGTGTGTGTGTGTGTGTGTGTGTGTGTGTGCGTTTGTTCATGGCCGTAGACATGTATCATGGCAGATTGTCAGCAGTTATAATGGAAACTAGGCAGTGTTTCAAGCTCAAATCCTTTCTGGTTAAAACGTCTGTTGCACACACAACACACACACACACACACACACACACACACACACACTAAATCTCTATTTTCCCCTCTCTCTTTCAGTCATCTACCTGCCAAGGTGAGTCCACGGATGTCAGAGAGGCGCAACGAAAACACCGTCCCTGACTATCCCCCGAACAACAGAGTCAGTGCCAAGGAGGCTGTCAGGACCGTCAACACTGCTTCAGGTGACAAACACATACATACAATACACAAACATACACACACACTCATAATTATCCTTACGTGATTTACTCTCTGCCTCAATCAGCCACCTGCACAGGTTTCATGCAGCTTTCCTACAGCAGACAGGGCAGCACAGATAAACTGGTGGAGGGAAATGGATTTGGCCCCTCCCCCACCTGCCTCTCAAAATCCATTTCCCTCCACCAGTAGAGGGAAGATGTCGAAAGTAAGGAAGAGGAATGGAAAGCAGGCTGAGGAAGCAAAGGTAGAGAGTTGGTTAATGTATCTCTGAAAGTGTTAAAGTCAAACTTGCAAGTGCGTATACGAGTTCAGTCAGCACTTAACACTTAAAATCTGCTATGTAGTGCTGTTTTTTTATGGTGCATGTGTGTCGGTGTGTTACAGCAGCTAAAACAGACACAAATTGATTGAGGCTGGTAATTCTCTTTGAGGATGTGCAGGATCCTCATTATTCTTTCTCTCTTGCTCTGTAAATGTCTCTCTCTCTCCATTTTTTTACTCTGTTACAGTCATCCTCTCTCTCCATCTCTCTTCCTCCACCAGCTGGTAGTTAGCATTGCAGCGCACGCTCGCCTCGACACTTTGCACCCACTCGAACAAATTGCTCGCTGCAGAAATGACACTTCAAAAGTTGTTGAGATATGGCATCACTTTATCGCAACACAAACTTTGCAGAAGAAGACTCAAACAAGAAAAACTCAGTTGAGTCGAGGCGTGGGCAGATGACAGCCTCCAAAGGGCAAACATAAGCAATCACTCTTTAGATGTTGTTATTGACAAGTGTTAGTTCAAAGTGTTCAGACAATTTAAAGTCAGCCTGAAAAACACTGACGCATTGTAGTAAACAGTATGAATGTCATTGATAATGCATCTGTTCTACATCTTCCATTTGTGTAGCAGTGTTCAACAGATGGTTTAGAGCAGGGGTGTCAAACTCATTTTAGTTCAGGGGCCACATACAGCACAATTTGATCTCAAGTGGGCCGGACTAGTAAAATCAGAGCATAAAAACCTATAAATAACGACAACTCACAACTTTCCTCTTCGTTTTTGTGCAAAAAAGTACATTCGGAAAATGTTCAAATTTCATCTTTTTACAAAACATTAAAAAAAGGTGTAATTTCAACAATAGTGTTAGTTTATCATTTACACATGTGTGTGTTACAACTTACAGATCCCAGTGTATCTGCAAAGACACAAAACATTTCGTCACAGGTATCTGGAACAGTACTTTACTTTATGATCAAAACAACTTACCACTACCAAAACAACCACTTTGCAAAGTCATCCCGTGGGCCCGATTGGACCCTCTGGCGGGCCGGTTTTGGCCCGTGGGCCACATGTTTGACACCCCTGGTTTAGAACAACTGTATACAGTAGGAACATAGTACATCTTTTGACAGCAGCACTGGTTTGCCATTACATGTGTTGTCATTGATACCTCATTCAAATGAAAGGTTCCCTGTGGAGTTTTCCTGTAAACAAGTAAACAAACAAAGTTGTGCTTCTCACCAAAACACATTGTTTGTATCATTGAGCTTTAACAAGCATGCTGAATGCATTTCCTTAGTTATAAAACATTTGCAATCCCGATTTTTACATACATGTTTACTAGCAGTGTTCTTCTTCAATACCTTTGTTAGTGCAGAGCTATGCTTCTTGGCACTAACTGCTTATCAGAGGAAAAGTGTGATACCAACGTCCAGGTGCTCAAGCATGTTGCGCATTGAACAAACAAATTGGGGACCAACTCGAAAATAATTACTAGTTGCTTTATAGCAGTGGGGAAGATTTCCACAGGGTACCTTTTTAAAAGGGCAATTTAAAACAAACTTTGATGTTTTGGTATGATTAAAGTATAAAAAAAAAAAAGAAGAAGATTTAGCACGGAGTAGTGTTATTGCGAGCAATTTCCAACCCTCGCAGCCACTGGTTACTATTCATATCAGTACTCTATGATCGTCAACTTGCATATTTCAGACATGTTGGTCCATCACAGCTAACATTTTGTTGTTGCAGCTGACAGCCAGTGGTGTGTGTTGGTGTGTTCATGGATGCTTTGATGTTTAATATTTGAGAGGTCTGGAACAGTGAGCTTTTCAACGCAAGAAACCACATTCTCTTAATCCTTCACATAATGGCGTGAGTGCTTGTTCTTTGCACCATTCATTCATTTAATTTGTAATTATGTCAATTTAACTGCTTTGCTCTGTTAGAAGAATTCGCTCTAGCTTCAGCAATTATCAATATGAAATGCTTTGACTATTACTGCTAATCCTGTTCCTGGCTTTACTTTATATGTTCTATTTACCACTCTTAAATGATAGATATCAGAGTTCCCATGGACACACCACTGAAGTTGCGGTATGCTTTGTAAAAGGCAACATATTTTTAAAGCATGCATGATCTATAGTATACATAAATAAACCATACCACCACTGGTATAGCTGCTGTCCCCTGTCACTATTGTATGAATTTGCTCTTTCTTAAGGCCCTGTCACACATATCCGTATGACAGAAACATATGCCGGCGCATACAAAATATCGGCAATAGGTTGACATAAATTAAGGGTATGTTGTGATCGTTTGAAGGACGCAGACGTTACACCAAACACGCCAGACATACACAGCTCCGTATGGCAGAAACATATGCCGGCGTATATGAAAATTAGCTCAAAATGTGTCAGAGTCCAAATATGTCCAACTTTTCCACAGCGGTGTTGTAGCTGATGTATACATAACGAATTATTATACGTATGTCAAACATTAATAGCTTATCACTTACTTATTTAAAACGTATCAGAAATGTATGTAAAAGTGCCATTTGGTTCACGTCATGCTGATGCTGGAGAACGGCTAGAATGCTGAACGCTAGCTGTACTGTAGAAACACGTTTAATAACGTTACTCCGTCGTCAGGCATAGTGTTAACATAGGGTAGGAATAGGTTATCCACTCGTTATCA
Source organism: Cottoperca gobio (assembly GCF_900634415.1). Lineage (NCBI taxonomy): Eukaryota > Metazoa > Chordata > Actinopteri > Perciformes > Bovichtidae > Cottoperca > Cottoperca gobio. The sequence continues at coordinate 5,261,572 of NC_041360.1, read as the reverse complement.
ATAAATTGGCTGTAGGATTCACCGTCAGCCGACGTAGCCTATATCTTAGATACCTCTAACGTAGTCACGTGGGTATTCACGTAGGTAAGTATTCACGTACTATATTTACGTAGGTAAGTATTCACGTAGTGTATTTACGTAGGTAAGTATTCACGTACGTATTCCGTATTCACGTATGTCTAACGTCGCGTAACGTCCCCAGCGTAACACAGTGAGCTCTTAACGAATACTACTTATACCTTACCTTATATCTACGTACACCAGCGTGTTGCCGATATTTTGTATACGCCATATTTTTGTATATCTTATGCATTCTTTGGGTATTCCTCTGATACATTTTGTATTAGGAAGTGATGCGCTATCAATAGGTTAAACATGCGTATCTGTATATGTTCACTTTTCCGATCCGATGCGATGAAAAGTTGGACATATTTGGACTCTGACAAAATTTCGTATGTGCCGGCATAAGTTTCTGTCATACGAATATGTGTGACGGTGCCTTTAATTTGTACTGGAAAACAACGCCCATGATGACTCTTTATTCTCACATAGCTTTGATGACAGCACACTGCCTAAGAACAGTTTACTCTTTATCCTATACCTCTGAAAATAACCAATGATTGAGATCATAACTCATTAGGAAAATGTTTACTGAGGTAATAAATAGTGAGAAGTCGGGTCCTTATCTCATAGACTTCTATACAATCGGACTTCTTTTTGCAAGCTGTGGAGTCGCCCCCTGCTGGCCATTTAAAAGAACGAAGGATTAAGGCCCACATTGGCTTCACTTTTTAGACGGAGGTTGCCGCTTGGTTATACTGTACAACTTCACATGCTAATAATCGACTGAGTAGTTGTTAATAGAAAACTCATTCTTCTACTTATTTTTGGAAGTTGTTCCCTCTTTGCACTCAGTGAAATAGTTTGACATTTTGGGAAATGTGCTTATTTGCATTCATGCTGAGAGTTAGAGCAATACCACTTTCATGTCTGTATGCTAAATATGAAGCTAAAACAACAGCCAGTTAGCTAAGCTTAGCCTAAAGACTAGAAAGGAGAAACGGATAGCCTGACTCTGCCCTGAAATTCCATCTATAAACACAACTAAAGCTCACTATTTTACATATCTAATGGCATTTATGTTTAATCCGTCAAAAAAAAGTGTAAAAATAACCCACCTTAAAACCACAACAAGACGTTTTAGACAGAGTCAGGCTAGCTGTTTCAAGGTTTTGTGCTAAGCTAGGCTAAATGCCTGCTGGTTGTAGCTTCACATGATCTGTGACATTAGAGTGGTATTTATGTTATTCATTTTCCCTAATGTTGAACTATTTCTTTAAGGGACAGTAAAATAAGAGAGCGGTAACAGAGGTTACAGAGGTGCCTGATGGTTTTTAAACCATGTTGTTATAGGTGCAGATTACACATCCGTCCTGTACATCACACACAAGGCACACCAAAGACCAAGCCAAAATCTCAAGGCCCACCTGTGTTCATATCCGGGCAAAATACCCTCTATAACACATCATATCACTGTTATCCATCCATCTATCCATCGTCTACCGCTTATCCGGGATCGGGTCGCGGGGGCAGCAGCTCCAGTAAGGAACCCCAATCTTCCCTTCTCCGGGCCACATCCTCCAGCTCCGACTGGGGGATCCTGAGGCGTTCCCAGGCCAGTGAGGAGATATAATTTCTCCACCGAGTCCTGGGTCTTCCCCGGGGTCTCCTCCCAGCTGGACGTGCCTGGAACACCTCCCTAGGGAGGCGCCCAGGTGGCATCCTTACTAGATGCCCGAACCACCTCAACTGGCTCCTTTCAACGTAAAGGAGCAGCGGCTCTACTCCGAGTCTCTCACGGATGGCTGAGCTTCTCACCCTATCTTTAAGGGAGACGCCAGCCACCCGTCTGAGAAAACCCATTTCGGCCGCTTGTACCCGTGATCTCGTTCTTTCGGTCATGACCCAGCCTTCATGACCATAGGTGAGGGTAGGAACGAAGATCGACCGGTATATTGAGAGCTTTGCCTTCTGGCTCAGCTCTCTTTTCGTCACAACGGTGCGGTAAAGTGACTGTAATACCGCCCCCGCTGCTCCGATTCTCCGGCCAATCTCTCGCTCCATTGTCCCCTCACTCGCGAACAAGACCCCGAGGTACTTGAACTCCTTCACTTGGGGTAATGGCTCATTCCCTACCCGGAGTAGGCAATCCACCGGTTTCCTGCTGAGAGCCATGGCCTCAGATTTGGAGGTGCTGATCCTCATCCCAACCGCTGCACACTCGGCTGCGAACCGATCCAGTGACTGTTGAAGGTCACAGACCGATGATGCCATAAGGACCACATCATCTGCAAAGAGCAGCGATGAGATCCTCAGGTCACCGAACTGCAACCCCTCTCCTCCACGACTACGCCTCGATATCCTATCCATGAAAATCACGAATAGGATTGGTGATAAAGCGCAGCCCTGGCGGAGTCCAACATTCACGGGAAACGAGTCCGACTTACTGCCGAGTATCCGGACACAACTCTCGCTTTGGGCGTACAGGGATTGGATGGCCCTCAAAAGTGACCCCCTCACCCCATACTCCCGCAGCACCTCCCACAGTATCACCCGGGGGACCCGGTCATACGCCTTCTCCAGATCCACAAAACACATGTAGACCGGATGGGCGTACTCCCAGGCCCCCCCCAGGATCCTTGCAAGAGTAAAGAGTTGGTCTGTTGTTCCACGACCAGGACGGAATCCGCATTGTTCCTCTTCAATCAGAGGTTCGACTACCGGCCGAACCCTCCTTTCCAGTACCTTGGAGTAGACTTTACCAGGGAGGCTGAGAAGTGTGATACCCCTGTAGTTGGCACACACTCTCTGGTCCCCCTTTTTAAATAGGGGAACCACCACCCCGGTCTGCCAACCCTTAGGCACTGTCCCAGACTTCCATGCAATGTTGACGAGGCGTGTCAACCAAGACAGCCCCTCAACACCCAAAGCCTTCAGCATTTCTGGACGGATCTCATCAACCCCTGCGGCTTTGCCACTGTGGAGTTGTTTGACTACCTCAGTGACTTTCATCAGGGAAATTGACGATGATCCCCCATCAGCTTCCAGCTCTGCCTCAACCATAGAGGGCGTGTTAGTCGGATTCAGGAGTTCCTCAAAGTGCTCCTTCCAGCGGCCGATAACCTTCTCAGTTGAAGTCAACAGGGTCCCACCCTTGCTGTACATAGCTTGGATGGTTCCTCGCTTCCCCCTCCTGAGGTGCCGGATGGTTTTCCAGAAGCACCTTGGTGCCGACCGAAAGTCCTTCTCCATAGCTTCTCCGAACTTCTCCCACACCCGCTGCTTTGCCTCTGACACGGCAGAAGCTGCCACCCTTCTAGTCCTTCGATACCCTGCAACTGTTTCCGGAGTCCTCCCGGATAACATAACCCGGAAGGACTCCTTCTTCAGTCGGACGGCTTCCCTGACCACCGGGGTCCACCACGGTGTTCGAGGGTTACCGCCCCTTGAGGCACCTAAGACCTTGAGACCACAGCTCATCACCGCAGCTTCAGCAATAGAGGTTTTGAACATCACCCACTCAGGTTCAATGCCCCCAACCTCCACAGGGATGGCTGAAAAGCTCCACCGGAGGTGTGAGTTAAAGATCCCCAGGACAGGGGCTTCCTCCAGACGTTCCCAGTTCACCCGCACTACCCGTTTGGGTTTACCAGGTCTGTCCAGAGTCTTCCCCCACCCCTTGATCCAACTCACCACCAGATGGTGATCAGTCGACAGCTCCGCCCCTCTCTTCACCCGAGTGTCCAAAACATGCGGCCTCAGATCAGATGATACGATTACGAAATCGATCATTGACCTTTGGCCTAGGGTGCTCTGGTACCACGTGCACTTATGAGCATCCTTATGTTCGAACATGGTGTTTGTTATGGCCATTCCATGACTAGCACAAAAGTCCAACAACAAACGACCGTTCGAGTTTAGATCAGGGAGGCCCTTCCTCCCAATCTGGTGTCTCCATCGTTTCCCACGTGTGCGTTGAAGTCTCCCAGCAAGACTACGGAGTCCCCTACTGGAGCCCCCTGCAGGGCTCCATTCAGGGTCTCCAAGAAGGCCGAATACTCAGAACTGCGGTTTGGGGCATAGGCACAAACAACAGTCAGAGTTTTCCCCCCCATAACCCGAAGGCGTAGGGAGGCAACCCTCTCGTCCACCGGGATAAACTCCAACGTAGCGGCGCTCAGCCGGGGGCTAGTGAACTGTTATCACTCAGTGAAAAAAATGTGTTATTTACTAATGCCAAACTTGACAGACAACTATATTATTTCATTAATAATTTATTAGCAAAATAATTTAAGAATTCATTTAATTAATTCATTGTAAAAGTAGGCCACATTAAAGCAGCAACACACCCATTTAACTAGAAATGTCACAAAATATAAAATGAGATAATGGAACTAGAGAGAGAGAGGGCGTCCCTAGTGAGAAATATGTATCTTCACTGACCAAAGTAATTAGAGAGATGCACTGTACAAACAGAACATTTATATTGACTTACAACAGTATGCGATGAGTTGAAAATTAAACGTTTTCAACTAAACTTGTAAAGAAAAAATATGCATTGAGAAGTAAAATTAACTGGCATGCAAAAAGTTTAGAAAATGTTTGTGAATTGAAGGCTAAATTTAGATCAACCATCAACGCAGTTAGCAATAGATGAATGGGAATTGTTGTAAATTGACAGATTTCCTTTTTTGTAATGATTGTTTTATTTATATTTAGGCCAAAGCATATACGGCCTATTGTTTCTATATTGTGAAATAAGTGTGTAGGAAAAAGTACCGATAAAGTAAATAAAAAATCATTCATAACTTTTTGTACAGTTATATGCAATAGGCCTAATTGTTTCAAAATCCCACGGCACAGCAGAATTTGTCTCACGGCACACCAGTGTGGCGCGGCACACTGTTTGGGAACCACTGCTGTACATCATAACAACACAACGATCAGAGTCCTTGTTGGCTGTTTTATACTTTCAAGCTTTTTTCTGCTAAATTATTAATTGACCTGTCCCTGGGAAAGAATACAATAAGAAAGATGTTCTCTTTAGTTGTGTAGTATCTCATATTGTATGTGGCCCTTGACCCTCACCCAGATATAGAGACGATATGAACAAGAGATGACCAAGGGCCAAGTGCTACTGGGTAATAAAGTGAATACTGTATATAACTATATTATAGACACAGTCGGACTAAACATACATGGCCTTCTCTTTTCAAAACCCCCTTTATTTATTTAAAGGCTTTCAAATGCAGCAACATACCAGGTGCACCCAAATGAAAAAGTAATATTACATAATGATCCTAAACATAAACCTAAATAGCTGCAGAGCCATGTGGTTAAAATACCATCTGAGATAAATAATGAAGCTATTTATTTTTATTATTAGAGTGCTTTGTGGTAAACCAGTGAGCATAATAATTAATGTAGAGAATACATTTGCCTACTTTCTAATGCTTCTGCTGCTCATTGAAAGTGAATTTTCAAAGCCCCCTTCAAAGTGCATATTGTCTATAATTCTTTATAAATAAAGAAAATAAATCTTCCATTATCTGACAGAAAAACAAATTCTTTACATAAAGGATTTTAGAGAGTTTTACCAAAACAGTGCATGACACTGAAGAAGAGCTTTCTTCTCAAAGTACCATCCAATTATAGATAGTGTATGATACATGTGGCACACCAGCTTTTCTTCTTCTTTCTGCTCTTCTTCTGTTCTCAGGCATCAACGTGCAGAAACAATGACAGATTAAACGTACTATATATGTGACACTCAAGAGTTTTGTGTGATTGATAGGCACAGGTTTGGTCTGCAGCAAAGTTTCTCTATGTGCTTCACTTCTAGTGCTGCATAGAAGAAAAATTGATTCATGTTGGATGACTTGTTCAAAGATGACAGCTCAAACTGCCAGGATTTTCATTTCTCAGTTCCAAACATCTGTCACCTGTCAGTGTGTATCCCATGACACATTTAAGCTTACAGCGTGTCAGAAAAGGCCTCTGAGCTACAGTACATACTGCAGGCACAGGCTTGGGAATGTGTATGCTGCGAAGTGACTTCAGAACACAAGTGGTCATTACATGCACAGCTATTCACCATCAGAATCGCTGGACAGTAGCTGTCGCTGTAAACATGATGGAGACATTTAGTAATATTGGATCAAAATCGATTTCTGCAGCAGATAAAAAATAATTCTTGGCATTTTTGCATCAAGTCAGACTGCTGGGCTCACTGCACTGTAGGCCATGAGGATTCAGAACAGATGATGAAGATGTTCCAGCAACTCATTCAGACCACTGACTGTAAGACACTACTTTACCCCCACCCCTCATTTCACATTACACAGTATATTAACACTTTAATGTATATGTGATATATAGGGACAAGTGTTCATTAGTTTATTTATTGACAACTATAACCCCCACACTATAAATGGAGTACATTACTGATATAAACTGTTAACAAATGATTAATAATACAGTATAACATAGCTACGATCATATTTAATGACATGTAATTACAATCTAACTAATCTCATATTTTGGTATAACCAATAACATGTTTTACCGCTCAAATCAAAGCAACCACAAATGGATGCCATAATTACTTTTTTGCTCACCCTCCTGCCCCCTCTCTTCTATGAGGACCTTGAAGTCAGCTGCACTTTTTCTCGAAGTCGATTGATTAATGACTCCAAAAATCCTCGCTCCCCCTTTCCCTGTCCTACTGCCCAACCTCCTTCATAATGTATGAATTACTCCTGAGTCATCTCTTCTTTATTCTTTTATGGCTACAAGCACTCATATGAAGTCGCGTTGAAGTTTTGTATTCATGTCATAATAGCATATAAAGAGGTATGTTTGTTTTCACTGTGAATTGATCGATTGATTGAGTGTTTGCAGTGACACGGATAGAGAGTGGAGGGAAAGGAACAGAAAAGACAAAGCGAGTGGGAGACGACTGGGGTAAGAAACAAAGAGCGAGGAAAAGAGTAAGGGGGGGGGTGTTAAAAATATCCACTACCTTTTAAGTCGAGCAGACAATGCTATGTTGTCTGCTGTGTGCAACGCTTCAGTGCATATCTCCTCTAAGGGCATCTGACAAGAGTTTTAATTGTAAATAAACTGCAGGTTACTGTTCAGTGCTTTCTCAGGCACAGATAAACTCTCAGGCCTCTGTGTGTGCGTGTGCGTGTGCGTGTGTGTGTGCGTGTGTGTGTGTGTGTGTGTGTGTATATTCTTTGACATTATTCTTATGTTTAATCTTATGTTTCACAGACATTTTCCAAATAACTATACCGCACTTCATTACACATTTGATTCTTTTCTTCTTTTATTTGCATCACATACAACACTTACTACATACAGGTTTTAAGGTTAACAGGTATTAACAGTACCAGCCTGACTTAATTCAGCGCTATATAAAAATCACAACATTTTACCCAAAAAAAGAAGAAAGACTTGCAGGTTTTGCTCATCTTTCATTCAAACAAGCTGATGAAATACTGTGCAAATGGTGTTCTTCCTCATCCAAAAATGATACATCTCGCGCAATTGAATAGACTACTTAACTACTTTTTGGGCGTAGTTGATGAATACTAAGATGCAGCAATCATGTCTCTTCTAACTTCAGTTAGTTAGCCGGAAATGCTTTTGATTGCAGCTTACAGTAGAACAGATGAGCACACAGTGAAATCCATTCTATACACTTTCATTATTGTGCTTTTGTTTCGGAAAGGCTAAAATAAAAGTAGCATCGCTACAGCCCTCTGCTCACTGCTTCATCAAGTGGAGAAATCCAAGGCTTGACAGGCCTGCTGGGCCTAGTTATGTTCCCTAAGCTGTGGTAAGCTTTGGGAAGTGGTTGTGTAAAGATCCCTTCACTTGTGTCTGATTTGTTAGTTTCCAATTTGTTTTTGGAGCTATATTGTCTCTTGATTTCCCACCATGAGTAAAGCCGTGTTCCATAAGGGGTCATTGAGAGAAGGTTAAAGTATTCAACACATCGTGATGGGGGTTGCTGTTTGGTCTGTACGTTCATCCTCTTCCTTGTATTGTATCTAGGGATAGATTTAAGTACACATGTGCATATTTTAGCAGAATATATTAGAAAAAACATTGTTTTCAGAAGTCTTTAAATACACATGTATGTGTGCATGCACTGCTGTGCCATGTTGCTGTGATGGAAAAGAGAATGGAGTCGCCATATGTCATCCAGTCTGCTCAGACAGGTTTCAAAAACAGTAGCTGGTAATTACTCCCAATAATACATAATATATTGCACACTGTTGTTAAAGATGTGAATTTCACAGCTGATCATCCTGCCTTGTTTGCGCTAGACAGTCGTAGGCCTGTGTGAGGAGGGCAGAGGAAAAGCCATATTGAATACAATAAGAAATACTGCTTTTTAATCTCACACGATTTACCATGAAACTCATATTTCAACCAGAGAAAACACAGAATTGCAATGACTGATTAGTACTATGACACAATGTTAGAACATCTGTGTTGGTCATGTTTTGTCTTAGCTACACCTCTGCATTCATCTCTAGCTGGCTTTGCCTCCAGCTTGAATCCCTTGTTTTATGGGTTTGGACATTGCATGGCATTCAATGGCAAAGTAGAATGTATTGGTGCCTGTTGAATCTATAGAGCGGGTTGTGGACAACTCAAACTCAGATGTCTCAAAACCTTTGATAACATTCAGACAATGTTCTGCAATAGCAATCAAGTTTATCTCAAGATTAAGAGGAATGGTAACCAGAGTTAAGGCTTATCAAACAGAAAACAGCTTCACCGAATGTCTTGTGGAAAACAATAGGAACTTCTAAAAGAAAGGCAGTGAAAGATCTGAGCGCTCTTGTTAAAACGACAAAACAAGTAAATGTTTTCACAACATTAAATTGTTGAGACGGGATGTGAACTCCAGTATCTGGTGTGAAAATCAGATATTACACACCAATGCACCATGCTGACATCTGCCCCCTTACAGCACACAACTTCCAGCTATGCTGCCTTTTCCATCAGGTCCATTCTCCGACGTATTGCTGCCATGTCAGAAAAAGAAGGAACTCTTCTTGTTAGAACAGTATGCTGCTGTCTCTGGTTGCAACGTGAAAAGCTTCATGTTATAACATAATAACTGTTATTGTTATGACCTGAACCGTCTCACGTTGTAACCTGATAACATGACCTATCTTGTTATAAAGTGAAGCTCGTATGAATGAGCAAACGCTGAACGGAGAAAGGATACATTGAGGAATATGGATCATTAACACGATTTATGGGATGAGACACGGTGACATTCTGCTGTTGGTGAGCACGGGAAATCATATTGTGATGAGTATGCTTCCACTAAGAAGGGTTTTAAAATGCATTGGGGTGTACAGAAGGAAGAACGAGTCCAACCCACTAGATGTGGCTTATTTCTCATTGATCACCGTCTCAGTTGCCATGGTGATGTCGATTCACAAACAGAGTACATATCACAGGGAGTCCGCCTCCGCCAACTTATGTCTTTATATCTTACAGCGATTCACATTATAAGAATATAAGTAAATGTAAAAAGAATATAAACATCTTGTTTCACGTTATACCAGATACTGATCTGTTTAAATTTTACCGGCATTTCTTCTGGCAACACGCATTCATACCAAACTCTTACAGTTACTTACTACTTGAACTAATATCACTGGATTCTACCATAGTTTAAATTCATAGTGTTTTGAGTCACTTAATTTGAGAGATTTTTTCATGATTCACGTGAACACATTAAAATTCTGGCTGACACAGAAAGTTAAATAAGGTCAATGTGGAACAACTCAAATCAGGTTTAATTTAGGAGAAAGTCAATAGAGACTGCAAACCCCCCCCCCCACTCCGCTGCTAAATTTGAAAGCTGTAATTCCTCACACACTTCTATAATTAAGTGGGACATTTATTTTCAAAATGACCACTGGGCTTTTATCTCCAAATGTCTCCATGGTTACACACTATGGTTTTGTGTGTGTGTGTGTGTGTGTGTGTGTGTGTGTGTGTGTGTGTGTGTGTGTGTGTGTGTGTGTGTGTGTGTGTGTGTGTGTGTGTGTGTGTGTGTGTGTGTGTGTGTGTGTGTGTGTGTGAGTGTGTGTGTGTGTATGTGTGTGATGTAGAGGTAGCTTCTAATTGACTGACTGTTAAAGCTTTTAATGAAGAGTGGGCAGCAGACTCTCCAATTAGCGGTGAGGGGGCGACAGGGGCTGATTAGAGGATGGCAGCTCAGGAGAGAGACTCGAAAAGGGGGGAGGAAGGAGACGGAGAATAAGAACAAAGCGAGGGATGAGAGACAAATAAAGGGGACAAGAAGGGGAAGAAAGAGGCGCTAATGTGAAGGAAACAAAATGTTTTCTAACACACACAAATAAGCAACCATCATCAACAAAGACGGTGAAGAACAAAAGGCGTTTTCCAGTTCTGCACTGTCCATTTCACTACAGGGGCTAAAGGTGCAATGTGAAGATTTTTAACTTCATTTGACTGTAAACAGATTAACGGTGCCGCTCTATTTATCTTTGAGGTCTGACAGCATCTTGACAATGTCTTCAAAACATTTGAAAAGCCTATTGTTCTTAAATTGTTTACATCCATGTTTCATGCTAGCAGTCTTCTTCTTCCTTGATGCTTCGCTACATTAGCCACATTAGTGCCACCAACCGTTGTTCACCAGTATAGCGTGAAACCGAGAGCATGAATTTCAATTTGTATTGCGTCGCCATCATGCTTGTGCATTCGAATCCTTGTGTCACTGGTCAAAATAATGCTCTATAGCTCTACTCATGGTCAAAAACTCCAATAGGTACCATTAATTCTGAGTGTGAAATACTCAGCATAATCACCAATCACCAGTGTTTACTTATTTATTATATTCTAGTTGTTGTTTATTTTCATTTTAAACTGATGCTACTTTGTATTGCACTATTCCCTTTGCTGCTGTAACACTGCAAATGTCCCCGCTGTGGGACTAATAAAGGATTATCTCATGTATCTTATTTTATAAGAGAACGCATTGTATCAAACAAGAAACTCTACACTGCCGATTCTGACATGTTTAAGTTATTTATTCAAGTTAAACAGAAAGTGACTACATGCAGAAAAGTATCATGGAAGGGGGACATGTAGCAACATCTTTACAAGAGGAGGTATACCATTTTATGGGAAATGTGGTTTTAATTGTGAGAACGCTAACAAGCTCAATGACAGACCAGTCTTAGTTGTGATTCTTTTTACTGGAAATAATACTTCAATATAAATCATTTGTAACAAATATGTTGTGTTCATAAAATGCTACAAGAAGCACCACCAATTAAAAATGTTACAAACGGAGCTTAATTATCTTCTGATTAAATATCTCTTAACACACATACATGGTAAAGTGTTTTGCATTTATTGATAATGAAATACTTAAAAGCATCTATGCAAGTGAAAGACTTATTCCTCTACCTCGTTAGCGGTCTTTCTTGCCACAAAGTAAACATTTTCTTCCAAAGAAAATGTTGCTTTAAGACCAAAGATAATTACAGAAGAGTCCTGTGTATCACACTGGAATAAAAGCTAAACAGAGCCCCTCAAAGGAGTGGGCTCCCCATCCATCCCTGTCTCTACTGTCTTTGAACAGTTTGAGCATGTTCCTTCCCATAAACAGATATAATTGCCTATTTATCAGTATGTACAAGACATATTTTGAATAAAAGTAATCCGGCCGCATCAGATCTATCACACTAGCGATGTAAATGAATGAATATATTCATAATCGTTAAGACTGTGTATGTTTGTGTGTTGCAGGTGCTGTAGAAGTGAGGAAAGAAGGTCTGGACTCTCAGATCAACCGCCTGGCTGAACTAATCGGACGACTGGAGAATAAAGTAAGGAATACAGACTCGCACGCAAACTTGTTTTCGTAATTTATGAAGCATTGACTTGCATTAATTCCCTGGAGGCTTAACCTAACTATGACCACTACCCAACCTCAAGTCTTTAAGGATAAAGATGACAATATTCAATATTTTTCATATCGTCAGCAAATCCCATGAAAAGAAGAAGTAGTGTCTTTGTATCCAAAGCATGATATATCTTCCTCCTCTGTGCCAGGGAGCTCTATTGTTGTCCAAAAACGACATAAACACATTAATGAGGCACTGGGCGACACATTCCTTCATTACCATGAACACACACACACACTGAGGTTTAGTCCCACACACACTCCTGCAAATACTCACTGCCACATCAACTCTTGTTTGAGTAAGGTTTGCTAAATCCATACGAGCCAGGTGTTTTAGGACATGTTATTGCCTTTTCCTCAAATACATAGTATATTCTATAAACTATATTTGTAACCCTTTTTGTTATGTAAATCTGCAGTAAGAACAAGCCATATGTTAGTGGTGTCTAACTTTTCTGGTTTATGATTCTTTAAAATGATAGTCAACTCAAAGCCCTTTAATCAAAGGTGACATTTCTCTGATCTGAGAGCACTTCAAGCCTGCCCAGATTGTTACATTTGAATCCCTTTAGAGGCCCTGAAAAGGTAAATTAAGGTAATTTACAAGAAGAAGAAAATCACACCAAAATATGAGCACAGCATACCTTCAGAAGGTATCGAGCGACAGTCTGATACATTGTAGGTGTTGGTCTTTTTATGAGTTTTATTTGTTTACAATAAGAAAATACAGAACCAACCGCCACATAATTGAACCCTAATAATTGAATGCTTTACTCTGGGGAACCAACAAAATGATGTGTAAACTTATTTTGCATTGACATTGTACAGAAATGTAAATGGAAGAATGTGGCTGTACTGGTGCAGTATGTGTAAATAGAGTATATGTTCTGCAGAGAATAAATTACATGAATTATGATAATTGAATTAGATCAGCACAAGCCCTTGATCTAGTCCTCACACTAAACTGTTATACCAAGCTGTCAGCATGTTGAGGATTTGTAAACTGGAGATATTACATTGACCACATTGGGCAAGGCCAAAGCAGCATAGTGAAGTTGAAGGTCTTCAGAGATCACAAGAAAGGAAAAATGGAGAAGAAGCAAGAGGTTGGATAAGGAGTTAATTAACAGTAAATGATGGAGAGCAAAGGGTGGGGGTGAGGAGTAGATGAAGAAAGAGAAAGAGGAGGCAATAAAGGCTTTGTGTCCAAGCTATTGCAATTGTCTTTTTCTATACTTCCTCCTCTTTGTAGCAGCTCTGTAGTCCCAGAACGCCTCTTCATCCTCCTCCCTGCCTTCCTCCATCTTTACATCTATGACCTCATTCCTCCACTCCTCCACTCCTCTTGCCTCTTCCTCTCCCTTCCTCTGCATTGCCTGTGTCCCGTCCAGTACTGAACATGTTAAGAGCCCCAGTAGACTCAACTGTCTTTAGGAGAGTGGGCCACTACATCAGAAACTAAATAGAATCGAATAGAAGAATAACTAAACACAATGTACTGGAGGGAGGGTGTAGAAGGAGGGAAGGGGAATCCCAGATAGAAAACAAAGTATTTGATCAGGTTTTATACAGTAGAACTGTATACTACCTGGTATTCTAAGGTAGTATACAGACCCGTGAAGCCTGGTTACATCAGACCTTTAGCCCTCGGCCCCAGATGCTAATTCAATATGCGTCTAACAAATTGTCCAGTTTTAAATAATATTGTTTGAAGTCGAGTGACCTCTATTATAGAAGAAGTGATTGAAACATCTTCCACCAAAGAATTGTCCAAAAATCCTGTGTGACCCCGAAGCCCTCTTGAGAGCCCATTACTCCCCCGAGGGACTGACTTGTTTGCAGTGACTGTGGCGCAAAGACACTCACGGATGATTAAACAGAGTCTGATTTGTACCTGTTTGGACAGGAATGAAGACAGGATCTTCTTCGGAATGATTTGTTTATGTTACCGTGTGTTTTTTTACTGCGGAAAGTAGCCAGTAATTAATTAAAGCTTGAAAATTGCACAAAGAGAAAAGTAGATATGACAGTGATGTTGCTTTAATTTCTCCACTCTTTCTTCATCTCATCAACAAGCCAAATCTAAAGTCAAGTCTTATAGTCAAGTCAACATTATCCCAGTAGCCTAACCAGTTAATAAATGTTTGCCTATTACATTACAGTTAATTTAGCTGACGCTTTTGTCCAAAGCGACTTACAGAAAGATATCAATGAACAACAATGAGTAGATGCCGCGTGATTCGGATCCGCTCCAAAATGTAATGGGTTCTCTTTCGGCCCATTCTACACCGTTCCACCAAGTTTCATGAAAATCGGGCAGTTTTTTCCTTAACCCTGCTGACAGACACAAGCCGAGCCAAAGTCCTAACCTCCTTGGCTGAGGTAAATATGGAGTCCTTAATTAATATTAATACAATGCACAGTGTCATTGTTGTAGGGGATACAAAACATTTGGCATTGCCCAGACCAAAGAATGCACCTTTGTAGCTGTAGCTATAAAATAGTCAGCGTATGTTTTTGAAATCATAATAACATACTGGGGACCAGTGATATACTTTGGGGGCCAAAGAAAGATACATCTGATCATCAGACCTGATGACAGAGATAAACGTGCTTTTCGTCCTGTGCTGACATCAGGTTGTGATCACTTAAGGAGACGAATGTGTAAACAGACAGACATGAGATCTGTGTCGATCTTCTCATGTAACTCTTGGCAGGAAAAGCTAATTATAGTATTTCCCAAAATGTTGAACTGTTCTCTTAATCAGGCTCAAATATTAGTTCTGCATCTTATAAAAACCTAAAGGGCGAAGATTAAGATAGTTGTGAGGCCAACACTTCAGATAGCCTTGAGTCGATTGTACTCCTTGTGTACAACTGAGAAATTACAATATAACTGTGAATGACATCAAAGAAAATACCCCCTTGATGCATTGAGTGCAGATTAAAAGCCTTTTTGAAGATAACTTTTCAATTACTGACCAGAATAAAATGTGTTTTCATTCAAGTCCTGCTAGTCTCTCCCACTGCAATGCTTTCCACAATTAAAACATTATCTTGTCATTATCTTTTTGAGGTCTTGTAAGGCTGCTGCAGATTTTCCACATTGCTGAAAGACTTTCTTAGTGAGAAGAAGAAATGACTCCCAGAATTACTCTTCCAGTGACAACAGAGAATAGCAGAAGAACTCTGCACATAGAGAAGAAAATAGGTCACCATACTTTTATATTGGAAAGTGCCTTTTCAGAATAACCAAAGCTAAATAAAAGTAAATGAATAGACATTTTCTGCTGGATTACATTTTCAGAGGCTAGACAGCATACTGCAGTAATCATATCAAAGCAGAACATGGCTTTGAGGAGGCGTACTGAATGTGGCTTTGTCTTTGTCCCTCTGTTTGGGCTGGTATTACCTGCACGGATCTCAGTATTAAGACTGTGCAGGAGTATGGAAGAGGAAATGATATTATCACACTGAGTGAATCATGAATTGTTTAATAAGGCAGCTACAAACAGTGATGTGGTGCCTGGCGAGATGAAAATAGTGCCCTGTGTTGGCACCACTGCTCTGTGATAACGCGCTGGAAATCCCTTTACCTGCAAACCATCCTTAAAGTGGAAAAATTCATTGCTTGGTCTCACTTTCAGATTCTCCACGCTCCCCCCGGGAGTTTGTTTCTTCTTTTGCTTACGCAATATCATTATTTGTTGCTCTCTGTGTGCCACAGACAAGAAATGTGTTCCTCCGATGATAGCCTTTGATTGTGGCTGCACATCTGGTACATGTGATACTGAGGCTAAAAAATGACAAGCAAAGTGATTGAACTTTCTTCTCCTTTTTTCAGCCAAAGCATGTTATCCTGTCTTTGACTACACTCTCCTGTAATGGCAGATCTTGAAGCTTGTTGATGTTTTCTTTGGTTGAGACTTCTCCTCTCTCATTAGCAAAGAGCAGTGTACAAAACATTCAGAGAGCAGCTTCTATTCATAGCCTGCACTGACCGACACTTTTACAGGTTAAAGTGACAAACATCGCCGGTGGCAGTCGATCTTATCAGCTGTTGTTAATTAATGCAAATCTCTTGAGTATGGCAGGCTAAAATTAAACTTGTCTGTGTTGGGTTTATGTCTGTACTCTGACAAAGATTGTTTGTGAGGTAAAAGGAGCATCACTCTTTAACACTGCTGTACAACCGAGCGTGGACTGTTTTGTCCCAACCACTTCAACAGAGTGACACATGTTCTCCATAGCGGTTCACGGCAATTTCAGGAGTGACATTCTTGCAGTCAAACTTCCATCCATATCAATCATTTTAACTTATCAGCTTTATAGTTTTCAATCAGGACCCTCAGTATCTGGATCAAGTAGCTTGTGAACAGTAAGGCGCTTCAAATGTATAAGGCTACACCTTTCAGTTTGTCAGATGTTTAACCAACATTTAAGTTAATATAAGTATCAGATTTGATCAACCCAATCTTAAAGGTCTCGGAACGGGATCCGGGCCAAAATAAATTAATACGGGACATTCCCAGCTTTTTGTATTCAGTGAAGATCAGTGATTGTCAAAGAGAAACCAACATCAGTATAAAGAATCAAACAAGAATCTTATTATTTTCTTTCAGAGGAATATCTAATATCATCTTGTCTTGCAGTTCCCCTCAAATCTACAGAGTGTTTGAGCATCTTTCAGCTCATTGGATCCCTCTCATCAGCGTCATTACCAACAGTGTGTGTGTGTGTGTGTGTGTGTGTGTGTGTGTGTGTGGCTCCTTTGCCTCGACTTCCCCTGTTGCGTTTGGTAAAATTCTCCATTCCCCTGCCAGCGATGCAGACACTATTCATTTACTGTAGCAACAGTGATTCTCATCAGTCACCTTGGTGACAGAAACCTGCAGCACCTACTGTGATTTGTTAGAACAGGTTTGTGTAACTCTGACTCACAGACATTGAGGGTGGAGGAGAAAACTAGAAATCAATGTCTCATCATCCTCTCACACAGACACATAAACACGATGTGCCATGAGCCCACCTGGCTTCACTAATGTCTTTTATGAAGAGCCTGTTTGAACATAATTATGTTCTCATTAAGTCTTGAATGTGAATAATTGACTTGAGAAAATCCCTGCTGACATTTTCCCTGGTACATGTAGCATTTGACTCAAACTTTTGGCCTTATATCACACCATCAGGAGCATTCTTAAGACCCTTTTATAGGCCTCTAGTTTTAAAATGTATTTTCTGGAAACATAGAAGTACATAGTTCACATAGTTTTCTGTTAAGGAACTACATCGCTTCATTTTGCATCTCACCACAGCCACCACCGGTAAACAGGAATGCCACACGCACACGTTAGTGAGTGCAATTGTGTTGTAGTTCCTTCCTTTTTATAAACTTTTCTTCTTGAAATATTGCTAATTATTATTATACCCTTTAAAATGTATAATTAATTATTGTTTTACCTACAATGGCCCTAATACACTGTCATATAACATAGTCGGCTGGAACAGCATTTTTAACTTGAGTTTTAGTGTTAGCATTAGCTTGCGCTAGCTAGATAGAGTTGATAATATCTGCTAGCAACAGCCAACAATATCCAAGGTTGTTGACTGGAGGCTACTACCACAATTTCCAGTGGTAAATCTGCCACGTTGGCATTTTAAAATGCGTATGTGCCGTGCGAGCATCAAAAGCTTGACAGGTTTAGCAACCGTAGCTAAGGGGGTTGGGGCTTAACGATAGTCAGTTAAGTTCTTGATCACATTACTACATCCCCTTATTTAGCAAAGACTACTTTGATTCATCCCTTCCAGCTACAGCTCCTACATCGTGATGCTCAGTTAAATTTGTCATTTCAGTGTTCTATGTTTAGATCTTTTATGCTGATATAAATCGTTCTGTTTCATTTCGGGCTTTTCTTATTGGCATGCATCCACCTCCTGCTCGAACCCTCCCCCCATCTCCCCTGCTGAACTTTATTTTCATCTTAAAAAGACTTCCCGTCTTGCTTTCATGCCTGTTTCTGCTCTCAGCGTGCTCACCATCGCCTCTCGTTGTGAGTGACTAATGTCTGCTTCAAGCTGTGGCTGTAGTAGTTGCTGTTGTTGGTCTTGTTGATTGACATGTTGCTGCTGTTGTTGTTGTTGTGCTTCTCCTTGCAGACAGTCTGGTTTGATCTGCACCAGAGGCTAACAGACACAGATGGCACTACCAGCGCAGTAAGTAGACACTAAATGAATCACCATTGTACATTGTTACACTGCAACACACAGCCCCGTGTGCAGCATCACTTTCTGCTGCCTTACAAAGGCCAACTATCACTGCAGGAGTAGCTCAGACTGAGAGTTACAAGGCTTACACATAATTAACATGGGACAGCACTTCTGCACGAACAAAAATAATCCAGGTCTCAGTGCCTGTCCCATGGGCGCGGATCTCTTGTATTATTTCCCAGGAAAGGTGCTTGTTTTGTTTTGTTGTCTGGACCTGAATAATTTATAGACACTGAGTATTCTGGGGGAAGATTTATTAGAATCACACACTATCTTACAATATCTAACACCCACAGAGAAAATGTCAGCTGTCCTAGAGACATACTGCATATTTAGGGTGTGTGATATTCTCTGTGATAGTGATCATACGAGCATGCAGGCTTTTTGTTTTTCAGGCTGTATTAGAATTGAATCATACAGTAAATCAGAACATTGTGTACCTACAAAAGCTCAACTATTTGATACCATCTTCGGATATAATTTCACCCGAGACTGCTGTCACATACAGCACTTGTGTGCCTGCTGTGAAGTAGAGATAAGAGCGTGAGTGCAATAAATACAGCCAAAAGCTCTCTTACAGGTCTGTATGCCTGCAAAAAGCCATAAGCAATCTGTATTTTACAGAAATACATTTATTGTATTCAAGTTGACTTTACACAAAACCCTCTGTAATGCTAAGAAGATGCACTGGATGAGATAAGTACCTGCACTAAAAAGAACGCAGGCGTGTCAGTCATATATGTTGGGGATTGGTTTAGATAGGGTCGTTCATTACATTATTGCTTAAGAAACAGGCTGTTTGATAAGTAACAGTACATTTAGATTGGAACAAGTTACGAATAGATCATTTCAAAACATATATCATGTGGGTTTTTTCTACGTGAACAATCGCTACATCACCAGCCAGACACACAACTCACTACTTTAACTCTCTGTCTGCACAAACACAGAAATATGCATACACACATCTTATCCATCAGAATTGTAAAGCTGTGTAGGCAATGATCTCAATCATTGTGGAACTGGGCACAAGCCTCATTTCCACCCCCCGGTTAGCCATAAATGGAATAAGTCACTTAATTATCCGTCTGAGTATCACCACTCATTATACAACGTAAAGAATTACCAATTGTGCCACATCAGCGACGTTCTCCAACGATGCCAAAGCAGCAATTATTACAAGTGACCATTACTCTTGACTGTGTTTTTTTATTCATCACGTGATCTGAACATCGGAAAGTCAAAGTCATGATCAATGATTTATTTTATTACACCATTAAAAACAGAAAAATAAAAATGATGCCTCTGTTATAAAATATATATATATATATATATATATATATATATATATATATATATATATATATATATATATATAAATATATATAAATAAAACGGTAGAATTGTTCACACAAAAGTATCAAAATGATCAGTTCAGCCATGCTCTGTGAAACTGTACCGCCATCTTGGTTGTATGTGTTAGCATGCTACTCGCTAAACCAATGTACTAGACATACACAATTATTTCACCTGATGATGACCTCAAATGAAAGGTCATTACAATCCCTCCTGAGGGGAACCTGTGTCTGGACCAAATGTCAGGATACTTCACTAAAAACTAAAATATCAACCTTGTGGTGACACAAGGTCACAAGATCAACATGACCATGTCAATAGACTTCCTCCTACAAAATGTCATAGCAATCCATCCAGAGATTGTTGAGATATTTTAGTCTGTACCGAAGTAGTGGACCAACCGACCAACATCGCCATCCCTGAAGCCCTAGTGTGGCCCCAAGATCACTCCATCAGTTAAATACTTCTGGCCCCACATCTGTGCCACAAGGAGTTAAACCAGTGTAATAATTACCTTTTGCACTCTTCCCCACAGCAGTCGGGCCACTTATGGCTCTCTTTTATCTGCCGGCAAGCAGTGAGGGCCCTGACAAATGATCCAGTTGTCATGGGCACTGACACAGAAAGGTTATTATGAGACTGCCCACATGCACTGAGAAGGAGAAGTTTCAAGTTGGTGATTTTCCTTCAAAATGTATGAAACGAAACACTCCTGAAACACCCAACATGGGGCACGTATAAAGACAAGAAGACAAGGAACTGGCAAAAGAAAGAAACAGGAAAACGAAATAGAAGTAACCAGTAAAAACAATAAACTTTAAACTAGGTAAGCTTAAAGAAAACATCTACCTTCAACACTTTGAGGGAATTAAAGAAGTAGCTCTCAGCAATCACTTTGCTTTCCAGGGTCCATTTGGTGGTATAGTCGTCTGCTGTACAACAAACAGAATCCAACAGGGAATTCTTTCCCTTGAGATAAACATATTTGTATATTCACAGTCTGGGAAAACACTCTCTCACCCAGTTCCCATGGTAATGTTGCAGGAGCTTCATCTCACTTCCTCAGAAGATAGCTTATCGGTTGTACAAAACAGTCAGTCCAATTGCATATTTTTAGATATCCCACACATTAATTCATTTTGGACACATTGTAGTTTCATAATTTAAAACACATTTTCATTGTATTCACATAATTCCTCATTTGGGATTTTCTTTTTAATTGGTATGTGAACTTTTATAAATTAGATTCTTTTTTTCTGTTCCACACTCTACTCCTAGCTTAGATACACTTTGAGGGAAGGAGGGTCTCTTGTCCTTCCTGCAGGCACTCATCTCTGTTGACTTTTTGATTCCTATAACAAAACTCTGTAAGCCTCAGGGCCAGAATTACGGTACACGCAGTGGCGTCATAAAATGAGATGGGACTGCCCAGCATGCAGGAAGCTATCTGAGCGTCTGTTCTGCACACTGGCAGCTCATGGTACATATCACATATCCACTACATCATCGCTGCTGAAAATGAAGACAGCGCTGAAGTGCCAAAAACGGCACTTCTTCAAATGGCCACTTTAGGCTGTCTCCAAAAACCAGTCAATCCCCAAAGACCCCCATGTTAAAATGACTGCGTCCATGTTTTATACAGTCTGTGGGTGGAACCTTTGTTACATTGTTCCCCTCTCTCTTCCCTCTGCCTCTCCACTCTACCATCCATAATAAATGCCAAAAACATAATCTTTAGAAAAAAGGGAAGCAGAAAAGTAACATGATTTCAAAATATACTGCACTAAACCCACCATTTAACTCCACATAAGAAAAATGATTTAGTTGTTCATTATTCATTCAATTTCAACTCAAACCTAAAAAAACGAGAAAGAGTTGCATATGAAAAAGCAAACACCACAAGCAAACTAACTGGAGTGGATTAGCAGCCAGTGAAAGTCAGGTTTGATAAGCACAAAGCCACCTATTATCTTCTACTTCTTTCTTTTCCTTTCAAATAAGTTTACCTTTTGTTACTATATCAACTCAAATCAGTTTTTTAGAGGGAGAGAATATATCCACAAAACTGACCATTATAGATTGTGTGCTCATTATAAATCCAGCAAAGACATATATCACACACAGTGTGTGTGTGTGTGTGTGTGTGTGTGTGTGTGTGTGTGTGTGTGTGTGTGTGTGTGTGTGTGTGTGTGTGTGTGTGTGTGTGTATCATATTTCCTTTCGTTGTTTGCATTTATTGAAGGCACTCTCCACTGATCCGTCACAAACTGCAGTTCCAGGCTGCTGTGCCTGTTTGACACTATGGTTGCACAATAGCAATAAGTGAAAAGAGTTAGAACATCTGGTATTTTATTTCTAAACTCATAAAAACTAAAACAGAATGACATTGTTTTCTTCAACCGTCCACCTTTCACCTCCTCTCTTCATCCCTTCAGCTCTGGATCTCACACAACCATGTGCACCATCTCCCCTCTCCTGCTACTAAACAGGGATTACTCTTAACAAGGTCATGCTCCTCTTCACCTTTACATAATTTCACCCTTCCTTTTGACGGATCAATCCATCCACCCTGACCTTCTATTCTCCACCAGAGGAAAGATTCAAACCTGATTACCTGTCATCTCCGCTCCCTTTCGATCCTCTGTCAAAGCAATCATCCCTCCTCTCTGCACAAAGACCTCAGTGAATCATATCACCATATAGGGATCATACAAAGATCATATACTTCGTAAGAGACAGAAATACTTTGAAACTGCAGTTGTGAAGCTGAATTAGCATGTAGTGGACACTCATGAGCAGTGAGCGGCTGGCTGACAATGATTTCTGTCGTGTGAAGAAGGTATATCAATCACATAGTCAGTCCTTTGATCCTCTGGAGGCACATCAGAAGGGGAGGAGAAAAGTAAGTCTTAATAATAAAGACAGTGTAACGGGGTGAATGGGATGGAAGGTCAGATTACAGAGTGATGAGAGAGGTGATAGAAATGAGGGAAGGAGAAACAAAAAAAGGCCAAAGAGACAAAAGTTTCTGTTTTTAAGAAAAGATGGCTTTAATAGTGCTTGTTTGTGTACCCTCCTCTGTTTCATCATTGCATAGTTATGTTTTTTCTAAATAAAAGACATAATTAACTAGAAGGCGCTGAGCTCAGAACTATTTTCCCTGCAGCCTCTGGATTATCATTTGTGTCCTGGGTTGGATCTTTCAAGAAGCTATCACATGAATGCAATGATGTTTAACACATTACTTGGATATTGAGTCTACAGTTTTCTTTGCCACAGAGCCTAATTTCTGCTATAATACAAATTCCAGTCGAAAAATCCTATTCGCTTTTTGTCGAGGGAACCAATGTGAAGCTAACTTCCATTGTGGTCCTACAGAAACGCGTCATCCCTGCAGCACGCTATACGAAGGGGGCCTGGCCACGGCTCTACAGTATCTCACCTGTTTGCTGTCCGTGCTCCCAAATGGTAGAAAGAACTCCCCCTTGACATCATGACAGTAGAAACTTTACAACTTATCTGTTCAGACTCCATCTTGGTCCATCTTGGTGGGGGGGGGGGGGGGGGAAGATCAGAAGATCAGCATATTTGATAAAGTTGATGTACTTGCATGATTGAGTAAGGCACTTATTGTAAGTAGCGTCAGCTAAATAAATGTTATGTAAAAAATGAATTTATTGTACGTGGGTACAGCAGTGCTTTAGTTATCCAGTAGTTGTTGATACATCTTGCTAACAGACCAACAGACAAAGATGATTCTCTAACTACTTTCCAAAATCATCAGCAGAACAGACCAATTTCTTTTGAAAAGTTACAAATTAAAGATACGAATGTTTGGGAAAGCAAAGGTGACAAGTCAGCATTTAAAGAATAAGTCAGTGAGGCGAGATGAGGAAGGGGATACGGAGAAAATAGGATCAGGAAAGAAAAGATGTCAGTGGAGAAACTAAATTCATACTGTGTGAATAATAAGTAAGACCTTCTGCATGAGGCTTCAATATATAATGTATGCTCTGATAAGTTGTAGATAAATGGAACAGACAGTCGGGAGGTGAGAGGGACTTTCAGGACGCTGTGAAGACCCTTATGAAAAATAAATCAAGAGGTTATAAATATGGATATTACAGTATGAGTAGGTCATGCACTCACCAGAAGCTCTTTGAATTATCCATAATTCTCAAAGTGCTGACTCAGTCGAGATGGAGACGAAGTGTGAAATAGGTCCCACCTTTCAGCA